>NW_007067962.1:0-425 GCF_000164805.1 Carlito syrichta | reverse complement strand
GCTACTTGGAAGGCTGAGGCAGAAGGATCACCTGAGCCCAGCAGGTCGAGACTGCAGTGGTCGTGAATGTGCCACTATACTCCAGCCTGGGCAACAAAGTGAGACTCTGACTCAAAAATTTAAAAAGCTGTATTCCGTAAAGTAAGGATCAGAGTTACAAAAGGAAGAATGAGAACTTGAGAACTGATTTGAGCATGCCGCCCGCACTCAGTCTGGTCTCAAAGGGCTCACTGGTGGAAAAACAATGGGTTTTGGATCAAACCCAGGTTCAAATTTTGCTCTCTACTTACACCTGCCTATATGATATAGTATAATTATAATAGTGTAAAAATAATATGTGCATTGAAAAAATACTAAAGAAGTCTACCCCAAATGATTGATTATCTCTGGGTGGTATTAAAGTGACTGTGTTTTTCTTTATACGT
>NW_007067961.1:0-385 GCF_000164805.1 Carlito syrichta | reverse complement strand
GGGGATAGGCTTGCCAGAGCCTGGAGGGCCGAGGCTGCAGTGGCTGGAACAGCGCTACCAACCTCTACCCTGGGTGACGGATTGAGACTCTGACTCAACGAAAAAGAAAAAGCGGGGAAAAAGAGCATCCATTTGTGGATGGAGTTGGGATCATCATGAACAGACAGAGGTCACTTGGGAAGGAGGCCCCAGTTTTGGGCATATAGTTCCCGAAAGACTGTGGATCAGCAGACAATCAAGCTGTGGCCTTGGGAGGCCGAGTCAGGGGAATGCTGAAGCCCAGGAGGTCGAGACCAGCCTGGGCCACATAGAGAGACCTCATTGCTCCCCAGAATGCAAATACTGGAGTCATGCGTGGTGGTGCATGCAGTACCAACTACATGGG
>NW_007067960.1:0-537 GCF_000164805.1 Carlito syrichta | reverse complement strand
CCCTGCTTCTCCCCACAACTGCAAGCATCTTCCCGGTAGCCACCCACCTTCCAAGCATTATGTGCTCTCACCTTGGCAGCTTGGCTGGGGGAGCCAGCATCCTAGGACCAGGGCGCTCTGTCCCTGCCACGCAGCAGAGGATAGGCACATGCGGCTTGGGTTCACTGCAGACACAGTGGGTGGCAGATGGCCTGTGGCTCCTCTGCCTGCTATTGACTTGCTTGTGGAGGGCATAGACATGGTCCAGGCCCTGCTTCAGCTCCTGCCTGACCTTGCTAAGCAGTTGGGAGGCAACAGACCCACCAGGGCCACAGAGATGCCGCAGCAGTCCTCTGCCTTCAACCTGCCTGTGCCCCTACATCTGTGGACAGGATTGACCTGACACACCTACCTGGAATGCACCCCAAGTGAAGACACAACAGCGGATCTCTGATCAAGGTGCTCCTTCCCAAGCACTGAGTCACCCACTACCTGGCCGGGTGGCCAGAGCAGGTCCTTCAAGGAATCACCTGAGTTGCGGTAGCAGCATGCCTGCCT
>NW_007067959.1:0-629 GCF_000164805.1 Carlito syrichta | reverse complement strand
AGGAAGCCTAAAACTTGCCAGGGATCACCAGAGGGAACTGACCTCAGGATCCAGCCTCTCCGGCCCCTCGGTAAGGGGAAATGCTCCCCACCTCTGTCTTCATGGCCACAGCAAACCCTAAAGGCTTCCACCCCAACTAATATTCCCAAACAGACAAGCTGGAAACTTGCCAGGGATCACTGGAGGGAACTGCCCTCAGGATCCAGCCTCTCTGGCCCCTTGGTGAGGGGGAACACACCCCACCTCGGTCTTCATGGTCACAGCGGACCCTGAAGTCTCCCTCTTCTATTCCATCTCTCACTCCCTTAGGGGCTCCCATGTCTGTCGGGCAGCAGCAGACCTCAGAGGCTCCCAAGTCTGCTACCTTACAGTGTACTCTGTAGGGTTCCCACTCCCCCAGGGCTCCCACATCTGTCAGGCAGCAGCAGACCTCAAAGGCTCCCACATCTGTTGGCCCACAGCGGACCCTGCAGGACTTCTGTTTCTGTTCAACCGGCAGGAATCACGAATACACTCCCCACCCGCCACTCGATCAAGTGCTCTCTGTCTGTTTTGAAAATTCCTAGTGCTAGGTGCCTTGACCCCTCGGTTCTCCAGGAGAACCCTGGTTGTGCCAAACCTCTGTGACG
>NW_007067958.1:0-447 GCF_000164805.1 Carlito syrichta | reverse complement strand
TAGCCAGCTGATTTAACTAACTAGCTACCTAGCTAGCCAGTTGTCTAGCCATCTGACTAAATAAACTAGCTGATCAATTAGCTGGCCTGCTTGCTAACAGGCTGAATTATCTAGCTTGCTAGCTAGCTATCCAGCTGGCTTGCCAGGTTACCTACCTAGCTGAATTAACCAGCTAGCTAGTTGGCTAGCCAGGTGACTTAAATAGCTGACTTAACTAGCTAGGCAGCTGGCTAGCCAGGTGATGTAAAAAGCTAGCCAGCTGGCTAGCCAGCTGACTTAACTTGCTGGCTTAACTTGCTAGTCAGTTGGCTAGCCAGGTAACTTAATGGGCTAGCTACCTAGATATCCATCCGGCTAGATAGCTGACTTAACTTAGTGACTTAAGCTATCCAGCTGACTAGCCAGCTGACTTAACTAGTTAGCTACCTAGCTAGCCAAATGGCAGGC
>NW_007067957.1:0-406 GCF_000164805.1 Carlito syrichta | reverse complement strand
GAGCCCGTGGGTTCGAGACCAGCCTGGGCAACTTGACAAGACCTCATCTCTACAATAAATAAATAAATAAATAAATAAATGAATAAATAAATAAATAAATAAGCTGGGTGTGGTAGTGCACGACTGTAGTTTCAGCTTCTTGGAAGGCTGAGGTGGAAGGTGGAACATTTAGAGATACCGAAAGAGGCACAGGACAAGGGGCTGGTACCAACCAAGCGTTTAATGGGGGAGCTCCCAGGTGAGGTCCCATGATCCGGAAAGATGGGCCAGGGGAGTCGTGCCCAAGGAAGGGCGGCTTGGGTTTTTAAGGTGCTGCGTCTGGGGGGGTATGGGGGTAGCAGCGGGGTGGGGAGGCAAAGTGTCCAATCATCTCTGACCCTGTGTGGCTGTTGCTGGGGCTGCTGGT
>NW_007067956.1:0-393 GCF_000164805.1 Carlito syrichta | reverse complement strand
CTCACCTCAGCCTCCCAAAGGCGTGGGATTACAGGCTGAGCCACCAAGCCCGGCTTTAATCTATCTTTTTTAAAGACGTTAATTCTAAGATTCATCCACTTTACTACATGACATTAGCTCAACCTTTTGTGTCATTGAATTGCATGTCATTGTGCAGCTACAGCATTGGTTGCTTATCTATTCACTTGTTGATAAACAATTGGCTCGTTTTCTGCTGCTTTTGGCTATTGCAAGTAATGCTGCTATGAGTAATTGTGCACCAGACCTTGCATAGCTATTTTGCTGTCATTCGGTGGAAGGTAATTACCTAGGGGCTGAATGACTAGATCATAAGAAGTTGTTTAATTTTTTTTTTTTTTTTTTTTTGAGTTGGAGTTTCACTCTGTGACCCAG
>NW_007067955.1:0-512 GCF_000164805.1 Carlito syrichta | reverse complement strand
TATCGTAATACGATGTGAATTAATTGTAAATTTCCTTTTAGCATTTCTTCTTTTTCTTTTATTTGAATTGTGGGGTACAATTCAGGGTTAGGTATACAAATGTTCATTATGCAGGTAGTCTTGTTGATGAAGTATGCAATTGTATAATTTTTTATCTCTTTGGACTACATTTAACTAGTTTTTTTAAATGAAGTTAAAGAATTACATCTTGCATATTATACGGCTTCTAAAGTATATTAGGGTTTATTTTGACCATCTGCTTATGTTTTATGGCAAACAGATTTTTTTAACATGTTTCCCAGAAAAGTATAGTAATAGAATTTTTAAGTCAGTAGTGATTTCGATTTAAAAAGCTTTAAGTATTTTAAAGTTCTAGAAATCCCAATTCTTAAATGATCAAAAGTGAACAATTTAGTTTATATTTAAGGCTATGAGGAATGCGAAGTCCTGAGTATTTTGAAAGTCTGGCATTAGATTGTTTGACATTTACTTTAATATATAGTTAGGAAAAT
>NW_007067954.1:0-476 GCF_000164805.1 Carlito syrichta | reverse complement strand
CTGGAGCCCAGCGGTTCGAGGCTGCGGTGGCCGGAGCGGCCACTGCACTCCAGTCTGGGCGACAACGTGAGACTCCAACTCAAAAAAAAAACAAAACAAAACAAAAACAAAAACAAAACATACTCAGTGATTTATCACAGAAACAAAGATCTGAGTACCACATGTACTCACTCCTAAGTGGACCTTGAACATTTATCATAATGCCATAAGTGGGGCACTGCCGGGGGGCACATATTAATAAGAGTATCCACACTTTACCTGTATGATGACCGTGTATGTACCTAACCCTCATTTGTGGCCCACATTTTTTTAATTTTATTTATTTTTTATTTTTTTTTAGTTGGAGTCTCACTCTGTCGCCCAGACTGGAGTGCAGCGGCCGCTCCTGGCCACTGCAGCCTCGACCTGCTGGGCTCCGGCGATCCTTCCGCCTCAGCCTTCCAAGTAGCTGGAAATACAGGCGCGCGCTACCATGC
>NW_007067953.1:0-449 GCF_000164805.1 Carlito syrichta | reverse complement strand
GTGCCACTGCACTGCTGCCTGGGCGACAGAGTGAGATTCTGACTAAATATATATATATATATCTATAGATAGATAGATATAGATATATCTACACACATATATATGTGATATATACACACACACATATATATATATATGCACATATACACATAGTTATATAGTTCAGTGATGTTTACCAGAAAAAATAATTTTCAACAATACATTGCATGGTGGTAATAAATTGATTTATGGCCATGTCTAAATGTGTTTTGTGTTTGGATAATGTGTGTATTCTCACCTTCTTGAGAATTTTCACATTTTATCTCTATATGCTTTGGGAAAAAAATCCTCTTATTCAAATTTAATAATTTCGTTTCAAAAAGTTGCATCTCAAGTTTGACTTATTGCCGCTGTTTTGTACATTATAAAACTGAGGCACTGCCTTTTAAAATGTTATCAAAGGTAATAAG
>NW_007067952.1:0-857 GCF_000164805.1 Carlito syrichta | reverse complement strand
GACTTAACTATCTAACCAGTTGGTTAGCCAGCTGACTAAAGTAGCTTACTTAACTAGCTGGCCAGCTGTATAGACACCGGACTTAATTGCCTAGCTACCTAGCTAGCCAGTAGCCTAGCCAGCTGATTTAATTTGCAGATTTAATGATGTAGCCAGCTGGCTAGCCAGTGGACTTAACTACGTATCTACCTAGTTAGACAGCTGTATAGCCAGTTGACTAAACTAGCTGACATAACTAGATAGACTAAAGTCTAGACAGCTGACTTAAGTAGCTACCTACCTACATAGCCCACAAGCTTGCCAGCTGACTTAAATAATAACTACCTAGCTAACCTGACTGCCAGCAAATTCACTTAACTAGGTGACTTAACTAGCTAGCCAGCTGGGTCGCCACCTGATTTAACTAGATAGCTACCCTGATAGGCAGCTGGCTATCCAGCTGACTTAACTAACTGTCTTAACTGGCTAGCCAACTGACTTAACTAGGTGACTTATCTAGCTAGCTGCCTAGCTAGCCTTCTGACTTAACTAGATGACTTAACTAGCTAGCTGCTTAGCTAGAAAGCTGAATGGCCAGCTGACTAAACTAGCTGTCTTAACTAGCTAGCAAGCTGACTAGTCATCTTACTTAACTAGCTAGCCAGCTATCTGACCAGCTGAATTAACTCACTGATTTAACCAGCTAGCCAGCTGGCTATCCAGCTGACTCAACTAGCTAACTACCTAACTTGCCAACTAGGAAGTAAACTGAATTAAATAGCTGATGTAACTAGCTAAACAGCTGGCTAGCCAGCAGACTTAACTAGTTGCCACTGAGGTAGCCAGTTCGCTAGCCAGCTGAATTACTAGTTGCATTA
>NW_007067951.1:0-594 GCF_000164805.1 Carlito syrichta | reverse complement strand
GGCATGCTCCCAGCCACTGCAGCCTCGGCCTGCGAGGCTCAGGTGATCCTTCCAAGTAGCTGGAACTACAGGTGTGCGCCACCACGCCCGGTAAATTTTTTGATTGATTGTAGACATGAGGTCTCACCAAATTGCCCAGGCTGGTCTCAAACCCGAGGACTCAGGCAATCTTCTCACCTCAGCCTTCCAAAGTGCTGGGATTATAGGCGTGAGCCACCACACCCTGCCAGCAACCCCTTTGTAATTCTGCCTTCCTATTTGTAAAATCTTTGGGTCAGATGAAAACAGACGGATGGATATACTTAATCACTGGAAAAGTGGATACTTAATTTTAAACAGGTAAGGAGCTATGACTTCAGCAACCACAACAATAACCAATTCACCTCAGGCCACACCAGGAGCAAGACAGAGTGGCTGATGCTGTCGTGGGAAGTCGCCTTAGCTATTTTTCCCACTTGGCTACCCTTCCTGTCTTTGAATTTTCAGGCTCCTTACATGTGGCAGCTTCCAAGCACAGAATTCCAAAGAGCTGAATTCTCTTGATTCATCCTAATGTCAGCACAGAGTAAGTAACTGAGAATCCCAATAACCCTG
>NW_007067950.1:0-414 GCF_000164805.1 Carlito syrichta | reverse complement strand
GTTCTTCCTTATGAGGGTCTTCTGGCTTTGTTCACTTTTGAGGTTGGAGTGTGGCCTGCGGGCTGTACTTTTTGCAGTTTTGAGGTTTAACTGAGGGGGAAGCTGTGGTTCAGAACGTATATGCTATTTCTAGCATTCACTAACAGGTGTATGAGCACACTGGAACCAACTTCCCACTGCCTTACAATCTGTCCGTGCAGTGGCATATAGGCTTGGTCCCTATATTAAACTGTGGTATAAAAGAGGAAAATAATGGAGGAAGGGGTGGTCAATAGGAAGTTAGAAAGAGAAGAGCGAGAGGGAAAACAGACATACATACCAACTAACAGGTGAGAAAGAGACACAGGGCTGGAAAGAAGTGAAAAAAAAACACATAAGAAAGATTCCCTAAAGAATACTGGTAGCTACACAGAG
>NW_007067949.1:22258-36975 GCF_000164805.1 Carlito syrichta | reverse complement strand
AACCTCTCTGGAAGCAGTGTGGCGATTCCTAAAAGCTCTAAAAATTGACCTTCCTTATGACCCTGCAATCCCCCTACTGGGAATATACCCTGAAGAACACAAATCACTCTATAAAAAAGATACCTGCACACGTATGTTTATCGCAGCGTTGTTCACAATAGCAAGAACCTGGAAACAACCATGCTGCCCATCAAAAGAGGACTGGATTAAAAAAATGTGGTACATATACACGATGGAATACTACGCAGCCATAAAAAAGAACAAAATCATGAATTTCACAGCAACCTGGATGGAACTAGAGTCTATAATACTGAGTGACCTCACACAGAAACAAAGATCAGAATATCACATGTTCTCACTCATATAATGGACCTTGAACATCCAATGCAATACTATAAGAAAATGACTGATGGTACTAGGAAACTATGGGGGGGAGGGAGATGGGATTAACAGTAGCAAATATCTGTCTGGGGCTGGGAAAACACCTCCTATCAACAGGGTGTCTGAATGAAACGTAATTGTACACCTAACCCTTAACTGTACCCCACAAAACTATAATAAAAATACTGATTATTAAAAAAAAAATCATCAAAATACCAATATGCCAATAGCTTAAACTATCAGTCTGTTTCTAGAGAACAATTTTTATTCATTACACTCTTATGAATTATTAATCAACCTTCCATGGAAGAGCATAACTCAAGTACACCAATGGTTACTAATAAATTGTGAAGCTTTTTTATAATGAGTTTTAGGCTATTCAGTCTAGGTAGATAGAGGTAACATTAAGTCATTTTCTAATTCATGAAAATTTCTACTGATACATTAATTCAAATAAAATAACTCCAAAAGTTAGAAAACAAAATAGTTTTAATAGGAAATACTTTTCTGTAATGGTTTATGCATTTTATAAGTGGATAAAATTAGGTATTGATTTGGTATAAAAGTTTCTCATAAAAAGAGTGTAAACTTGTACTTACATAAAACAAATGACACACCTAACATACACCCTAGCACCACCTTCCTTCCTATTATTTGAGATTTTACTTGTTGAGTTGTTCCAAAAGGTCATCATGATTAAAAAAATATAAGTTCATTAATTCTTCATATCTATTTGCCAGACACTACTTAAAGCTATGAAAAAAGGATTGTGGCAAATAGAAGGTTGGCAAATTGGACATAGACACACATTTGCTTCTTTATTTCCTACTATTCTTTTTTTTAAAACTTAATTCTCTTATTTCATCTTCCATCTAACTTACCTCAGAACTACAGTTGACCTTGAAGTTGAAAAGGTTTTTATAACACTATTGTCCTTAACATAAATCACAGTTCATTTTGCCTTCCTAATGAATTCAAGGCAAAAGAGAAATATGAAAACAAAATGATTAGTAATTTCCAAATCTACATATTTACTTACTTCTTTATTCATACCCCCTTTCATTTTACTTTTTACTGAAAATCTACTTACTTTAATAAGGAGAAGCTGGCAATATGATATTCAAATATGTACCATTGTAAGGAAGATTGTTAACTTTGTTTTACACACATAGGTTCAACTGATTTTTACATTGGATATGAAAAATTAATAATAATTATATTGACTGGTTATGTGGCAATTAGTCCGTCTTGCTTGTGTTAACAAATATTGAAGCAGTTGTCCTTTCTATAAATTATTAGTAATGTATAGTATAATGCATAAATCACTATTTGATTTTTTAAAAATCTGTAAATAGATTTCCATAAAATAAATCCTGGAAGCATGCAGAATGCATGCAGAAACACATTTCTTGATTTATTACTTCACTAAATTAAACATCAGTAAAGCTACAGAAGTAAAGCTGATATCAGGTTATGCTATATTGGATTGGCATTTCTAGGCTTTTCTAAGCAAAAGAATTAATGTTAGAAATATCCTCAGCTATCTAGTATGGTAATTACCAATATCATAATTTCCCACAAAATCTTTGATTTTTGAAAATTTCATTTCCAATTACTAATGAGAAGTTATAATAAAAATATTGAAACTCAAGGAATCACTAATAGGTCATATGAAACTGGTATCATAGCAGTTACTTAGAAAAATGATTCCTATATATATACATATATATGTATATATCTTTCTTCTTACATTGCCACACTTAAAATCAAAAGCTAGACATTAAAACCAATACAGCTCATCACATTCAATTACAAGCACGGGAGAAACATTATTATAGCTTGAATTCCATTATTAAAAATTATATTACAGTAATATTAACAAATTTAGAGATTGTCTACCCATAATATATTTAAATATCTAACCAAGCTAGAGAAGGAATCTCATTATTTGAAATTTATTGCAGGTTTATATGATTATTTTTTCCTAGTTCATAAGATTTATTGGGCAAAAACTGCATTTTCTCAATGATTCAGTTTCTCAAGTATAGATTTTACATTGAGTGAAATATATATTATCCTTTTGCTGTTCTGTATAAGAAAAAAAGCTTATGCATGCCTGAATGTGTTGATATATCATTAAAAGCAACCAGAATGAAAATATAAAATATTTGCATTGTTTATTAGCATGAGCTTTTTTTTTTACAGTCAGAGACTCACTGTCACCCAGGTTGGAGTGCAGTGGCATACTCATGGCCACCACAGCTTCAACTTGCTAAGCTCAGGTAATCCTTCCATCTCACTCTTCCAAATAGCTGGAACTACAGGCAAGCCACCATTCCTGGCTAGTTTTTCTTATTTGTTGTAGAGACAAGGTCCTGCCAAGGTACCGAGGCTGGTCTCAAATTCCTAGGCTCAGGCAATTATCTCACCTTGGCCTCTCAAAGTGCTGGAATTACTGACATTGAGACACTGAGCCCCATTCTTCAGCATTTACCTTTAATATATCTATTCTACAGACATATGTTCAATGCATACTTACCTATAATGTATACTTCAGTTTCAGTGTAAATTACTCCTCAGTTTTAAACTTCAATTGTTGCAATTTTCTATGTAACTATTAAGGTAACAATGCAGTGAGACTGTAAACAAACATCATATGTTAAACTTGATAAATGTTTTGAATTTGACATTTATTTTTCAATTTGAGCTCAGTGTTACTATTTTGACAAAATTTTTAAAAATCTATTTGACTTAAAACTATTAATATGTTTTTCTGCATGAGTCTTGTAAAACCCCATAGCATGCAGTTTTGTATTTCTCATATTACAATGATTAAATTTATATAAGAAGCCCTAATGTTGCTGAAGCACAAAATTATCAAAAGTTACAGACGTTTGGGAGATATCCAAGAGTGGGTGTATGGCAAATATTATGATACAATATGGTAAAGCATGTAGAAAATACCATCAATTAACAACCCAAAGAATGGGAAAAAATATTGCTAACTGCATATTTGACAAAGGCCTAACATCCATAATCTACAAGGAACTCAAACATGTTGAAAGGTAAAATAAAACAACAGCCCCATTAAAAAGTGGACAAAAGACATGAAAAGAAAGTTCTCAAAAGAAAACATAGCCGGGCTTGGTGGCTCAGCCTGTAATCCTGCACCTTGGGAGGCTGAGGTGAGTGGATTGCCTGAGCCCGCGGGTTTGAGACCCACCTGGGCAACTTGGTGAGACCTCATCTCTACAATAAATCAAAAAATCAGTCAGGTGTGGTAGCGCATGCCTGTAGTTCCAGCTACTTGGAAGACTGAGGTGGAAGGATCACTGAAGCCCAGCAGGTCGAGGCTGCGGTGACCAGGAGCAGCCATTGCACTCCTGTCTGGGTGATAGAGTGAGAATCCAACTTAAAAAAAGACATATGGGCAGCCAACAAACATATGAAAAAGTGCTCAGCCTCACTAATTATCAGAGAAATGCAAATCAAAACCACATTGATATACCACCTAACTCCAATAAGAAAGGCCATCATTAATAAAACAAAAAACAACTGATGCTGGCAAGGATGTGAAGAAAAGGGAACACTTCTACAATGTGGTGGGAATGCATACCAGTTCAAGATCTATTGAAAACAGTGTGGCAATTCCTAAAAGACCTAGAAATTGACCTTCCATACAATCCACCAATACCCCTTCTGGGATTTTAACCAGAGGAACTCAAATCACTCTACAAAAAAGATACCTGAATGTGAATGTTTATAACAGCACTATTCAGAACAGCAAAAATCTGGATCTAACTGTGCTGCCCATTGAAACTGAACTGGATTTTTAAAAATGTGATAAAGAATGAAAAAATTATGAACTTCACAGGAACTTGAATGGATTTAAAGTCTATAATATTCAGTGATTTATCACAGGAACAAAGAACTGAGTATCACATGTTCTCTCTCATAAGTGGACCTTGAATAATTATCGTAATACTATAAGAAAAGAAGTGGACTCTTATGGTAAGATGGCAACAGCATAGGTAGATTTGTGAGATTCTCCAAACGTGAGTTCCCAAAAAGATTCTTACTTTTCTTCCCCCACTCCCCTGCCCAACGACAGCTGCACTGGTCCGAGTCCCGGGGACACTTGGTCCCACGTAGGGCCAGATATTGCAGCCTCCGGCTGCTGCTGCTCCACTACATTTGACTCCTGCCTGCTCAGGAGCCTCGGGTCTCATTTCCCTCCCTGGCTACATCATCTCACCCAGCACACAGCAACAAGCTGCCGGTCACCCAGGGAGGCTCTGGGCACCCACCCCTCAGAGATACCAGTCTTATTTCTGGCTGAAGTATCCCGTGAGGGACCCGGGGCCACTCTCGCCACCCACTGTCTGCCCTTTGGAGCTTTGGAGCTCTGAAACTCTGGGCCCACTGTGGTTGAGGCACTCAGCACACGATCCCATGCTTGTGTAAGGGAACAACATATCTTAAGGAGGTGCTGATCGGAGGCTTTCAGCTCCAGAGGAAGGAACTCCCGAACCACTCCTCCACCCCATCCTGCTGGTGGCACCCCAGACCCAGCACCCAGCTGTGCAGCTGATCCCTGGTGAATCCCACCCCAGCACAGTCCATCATAGTGGATGACACAGGAACCCAGAAAGTGGAAAGAAAAGATCCGCAAAAGTGAAGGTGCCACCTTGGCCATTCTCCAGGCAGAGATTTGCATTGCACCACCCACCTATCAGCAGCTTCCAACTCGGTTCCTAAGGTAACATCGCTAAACAGGAGACAAAGCCCCTCCCCTGCTGAAAAAGACGATGGTAAAGTTGCAGACCTCCAAGGCAACAGGCTAAAAAAAAAAAAAACCCAAACTGCCAGTAAATCTAGCTGCCCTCAAGGAAAACAAAGGGGAGAGGCTGGAGATCAGAGCTGAAGAGACTTTAGACACTCAGGAAAGATTCCAGAGCTAGTCTGATCTCTTATTTTGATTTTTTATTTTATCATCTTGACTGTTTGGTCTGCTCACTTTTCTTCACTTTCTGACTTACACTATCTGTTTCATGATTTTATTAGTCTGCCTCTGTGTAGCTACCAGTATTCTTTAGGGAATTTTGCTCACATGTTTTTTTCACTTCTCTCCGGACTTGTGTCTTTTTCACCTTTTAGTTGGTATGTATGTCAGTTCTCCCTCTCACTTTCCTCTCTTTCTAACTTCCTATTGACTGCCCCCTTCCTCCACTATTTTCCTCTTTTGTACCTCCTTTTAATCCAGGGACCAAACCTACATACCGCTGCAAAGACAGATTATAAGGCAGTGGGAAATAGGTTTTCCAGTGTGCCCATATACCTGTTGGTGGATGCTGGAATCAGCATATAGATTCTGAATCACAGCTTCCCCCTCAATTAAACCTCAAAACTGCAAAAAGTACAGCCCACACTCCAAACTCAAAAGTGAACAAAGCCAGAGGACCCTCATAAGGAAGAACAGGAGATTGCACAAATGAAACTAAAACAACCCCACCTTACCTGAAAAACAGAATTAAAGAAGGGAAGGGAAAGGGGGAGAGAGAGAGAAATCTACACAAATGAAGAAAAATCAAAAGAAGAATATGAGTCTCTCCCAGACCCCTGGGAGGGCATAAAATGAGAAAACTGACTTTGGAATGCAAACAATAAAGAGCCCCCAGAATGACTGGTCCCAAACTACAAACGTAGATATCAAGACATTAATGGGAGATTAAAAAGAATTGAGGAGACATAAGAAGAAACTAGGAAGGAGCTGATATCTGTGATAACAGTAATAAAGAATACTGTGAATGAAATAAATAACAAACTGATAAACATGGAAAGCAAAATTACCCAGGCAGAAGAAAGAATCTCAGAGCTTGAGGACCAAAATATAGAATTAACACAAATTCTCAAAAACACAGAAAACAAGCTCAAAAAGACAGAACAAAACCATCAAGAAATGAACGATTACTTCAAAAGACCAAACCTAAGAGTAATTGGCCTTCCAGAAGCAGAAAGAGAGACAGAGACCACACTGGAACAAACTTTCCATGAGATCACTGAAGAAAACTTCCCTTATCTAATCAGTGATGCAAAAATTCAAACACAAAAGATTCAGAAAACCCCTGCAAGACAACAAATGAGAAGACCAACTCCTAGACAAATAATTTGCCTAAACAAAGTAGGCATAAAAGAAAAAATCCTAAAGGCAGCAAGAAAAAAAGGCCAGAACACCTACCATGGAAGACCAATTAGAATAGCAGCAGATTTATAAACAGAAACCCTGCAGGCTAGGAGAGCTTGGAGCTCTATCTTCAAAGTCTTAAAAGATAATTTCAACCAAGAGTAACCTACTCAGCAAATTAAGCTTCATCAGTGAGGGAAAATTTAAATCTTTCCAGATATCCTATCCCTAAGAACTTACACTGCAACTAAACCACCTCTACATGAAACACTTAAGAAAGTACTAAACACAGAAGAAAAGGAAAAAAGAACACATTCTTCAACACAGTACAAGAAAAAGTATAAAATACACATGAAACAACCCCAAAACCAAAAGAAAGACAAAAAACCAAGTGGAAGAACAACAACTTTATAAGAACTCGATGATAGGGACAAACTCTCACATTTGAATAATTAGCCTGAATGTGAATGGAATAAATGCACAGCTGAAAAGACATAGAATTGGAAAATGTATAAAATATAACCAGGCAACAATATACTGCCTTCAAGAGACCCATCTCACTAGAAAGGACACACATAGACTCAAAGTAAGAGGATGGGAAACAAATTTTCAGGCAAATGGAACACAAAAGAAAGGAGCAGTCGTGATCGTAATTTCAGACAAAAAACCATCTAAGCTATCAAAAATTAAAAAGAATACAGAGAGCAACTAAAGAATGATAAAAGGATCACTCCATCAACAAGAAATATCTATTCTAAACATATATGCACCCAATATAGGTGTGCCAACTTTCATAAAACAACTTCTAGGAAAGGTAAAGAAAAATATTGACTCCAACACCATCATAACTGGAGACTCTAATGCCCCACTCACAACCCTAGACAGATCATCAAGACAAAAAAAAATCAGCAATGAGATCCAGAACCTCAATGTGACTCTACACCAAATGGACTTAATTGATACCTACAGAACACTTCATCCAAAGGCAACAGAATACACATTCTGCTCATCACCACATGAAACATATTCTAAGATAGACCATATATTTGGCCATAAATCAAGCATAAGCAAATTTAAAAGGACCAAAATTATACCATGCACCTTCTCCGACCACAGTGGAATAAAAATAAACATTAACACCAACAAGGTCACCCCAAAACCCACAAAGAAATGGACACTAAACATCATGATGCTAAACAACTCCTGGGTCAATGATGAAATCAAAACAGAGATCAAAAGATACCTGGAAACATGAAAATGAAGAAACATCTTGCCAAAATATCTGGGATGCCATTAAAGCTGTAGTAAGAGGGGAATGTTTACCCCAACAAACGCACATAGAGAAAATGGAAGGATCACAAATTAACAGCCTAACAAGCCACCTAAGGAAGCTGGAAACGCAAGGCCACAAAAACCCTAATTTCAGCAGAAGAATCCAGAACACCAAAATAAAAGCCCAAATCCAGGACATACAAGACAAAAAGACAATACAAAGAAACAATGAAACAAAAAGATGGTTCTTAGAACGGATAAACAAGATCGATGGTCCCCTACCTAGACTGACCAAGAAAAACAGAGAAAAAACACAAATAAGCAAAGTCAGAAACACAAAAGATGAAGTCACATCTCACCCTGAAGAAATAAAAAAGACCATTTGAGACACTATGTAAACTTGTATGGAAACAAACTTGAAAACCTCAAGGAAATGGAGGACTTTCTGTCATCACACAACCTGCCTAGGTTGAAACAAGAAGAAATTGAGACAGCAAATAGACCAATAACAATCAATGAAAGCGACTGCATAATAAGAAAACTACCTACAAAAAAAAAGCCCAAAATCATGAATTTCTCTGCAACCTGGATGGAACTAGAGTCTATAATACTGAGTGACCTCTCACAAAAACAAAAACCCGAATATCACATGTTCTCACTCATATAATGGACCTTGAACATCCAATGCAATACTATGAGAAAATGACGGATGGTACTGCAAAACTATGGGGGGGAGGAGGATGGGATTAACAGTAGCAAATATCTGTCGGGGGATGGGAAAACACTTCTTATCTACAGGGTGCCTGAATGAAACGTCATTGTACACCTAACCCTTAACTGTACCCCACAAAACCATAATAAAAAATACTGATTAATGGAAAAAAAAAAAAGCCCTCATCCAGATGGCTTTCCAGCAGAATTCTACAAGACATTTAAGGAGGATCTGATTCCAATTCTACTGAAGGTATTTCAGGCGATTGAGAAACATGGAATTCTCCCCAAATCATTTTACGAAGCTAACATCACATTGATACCCAGGGCAGGTAAAGATTCAACAAAGAAAGAGAACTATAGGCCAATATCTTTGATGAACATAGATGCTAAAATTCTCAAAAAGATCCTAGCAAACCGGATTCAACAACACATCTCAAAAATCATCCATCATGACCAAGTAGGCTTCATACCTGGGATGCAAGACTGGTTCAACATTTGTAAAACCATAAATGTAATTAAATGCATAGGCAGATGTCAAAACAAAAACCACATGATTATATCATTAGATGCAGAAAAAACTTTTGATAAAATCCAGCACTCCTTCTTGATAAAAACCCACAAACATCTAGGCATACGGGGAACATACCTCAAAATACTAAAAGCCATCTACGAGAAAAAAATACCCAGCATACTCCTAAACAGACAAAAATTGGAACCATTTTCCCTGAAAACTGGAAAAAGACGAGAATGCCCACTCTCACCCCTCCTGTTCAATATAGAATTGGAAGTCCAGAGAAGAGAAGGTAATCAGGGGTATCCAAATAGGAAAAGAGGAAGTCAAGTTATCTCTCTTTGCAGATGACATGATCATGAACCTTGAACACCCAAGAGAATCTGTCAAAAACCTCTTTACACTGATAAAGGCCTTTGACCAAGTCTCAGGATATAAAATAAATGTGCAAAAGAAAATCACATTTCTTTACATCAATAATAAACAAACAGAAACCCAAATAAAAAACACAGTTCCATTCACAATAGCAACAAAAAAATGAAATACCTTGACATCTTCCTAACCATAGATGTGAAAGACCTTTACAATGAAAACTTCAAAACTCTGCTCAAAGAAATCAAAGATGACACAAACAAGTGGAAAAATATCCCATGCTCATGGATTGGAAGAATCAACATTGTGAAGATATCCATCTTACCTAAGGCAATCTACAGATTCAATGCAATACCTATCAAATTACCAGCAACATTCTTCTCAGACCTAGAAAAAACAACACAGGAATTCATATGGAAACACAAACGACCAAGAATAGCCAGAACAATCCTCAGCAAAAAAAAAAAACAAAGCAGGCGGTATCAAATTATCGGACTTGAAACTTTACTATAAAGCTACAATTATCAAAACAGCTTGGCACTGGTATAGGAACAGGCATATAGATCAATGGAATAGAATTGAGATTCCAGAAGCAAAACCTCAATTTCTCAAACAGCTCATCTTCGTCAAAGTCTCCACCACCTACCACTGGGGGGAGGAGAACCTATTCAGTAAATGGTGCTGGGAAAACTGACTGACCACATGCAGAAGTTTGAAACAGGACCCATATCTATCCCCAAACACCAAAATTAACTCCAAATGGATCAGAGACCTAAATGTAAAACCTCAAACCATAAGAACCTTAGGAAATGAAGGACATACCCTCATGGAAATTGGAACTGGCATCCAATTCCTGAAAAAAACCCGAAACCCACAGGCCATAAGAGAGAAGATAGACAAGTGGGACCTCATTAAACTGACAAGCTTCTGCAAAGCCAAAGAAACCATCAAGAGAGCAGAGAGACAGCCTACAGACTGGGAAAAAGTATTTGCCAACTCTAGGTCTGACAAAGGATTAACATCTTGGATCTACAAGGAACTCAAACGTGCTGAAAAGAAAAAAACAACCCCATTATAAAATGGGTAAAAGATATGGACACACAATTCACAAAGGAAGACATCCGAGCAGCCAACAGACATATGAAGAAATGTTCAACCTCACTAATCATCAGGAAGATGAAAATCAAAACCACACTGAGATACCACCTAACTCCAGTCAGAATGGCAATTATCAATAACTCAAAAAATAGCAGTTGCTGGAGAGGGTGTGGTGAAAAGGGAACACTTGTACACTGTTGGTGGGTGTGTAAACTAGTGCAACCTCTGTGGAAAGCAGTATAGCGATTCCTAAAAGCTCTAAATATCAACCTCCCATATGACCCTGCAATCCCACTACTGGGAATATACCCTGAAGAAATATAATCACTCTATAAAAAAGATACCTGCACATGAATGTTTATCACAGCATTGTTCACAATATCAAGAACCTGGAACCAACCATGCTGTCCATCATAAGAGGACTGGATTTTAAAAATGTGGTACATATACACGATGGAATACTAACAAAATTATGAATTTCGCAGCAACCTGGATGGAACTAGAGTCTATAATACTGAGTGACCTCTCACAGAAACAAAGATCTGAGTATCACATGTCCTCACTCATATAAAGGACCTTGATCATCCAACGTATTACCATAAGAAAATGACTGACAGCTGTGGGAAACTATGGGGGCATATAGAGGGGATAGGAGATGGGATTAATGGTAGTAAACATCTGTCTGGGAATGGGGAGACACCCCTATCAACAAGGGTGCCTAAACGAAGCATATTTGTATACCTAAGCCTTAGTTGTACCCCACAATATCATAATAAAAAATATTGATTATAAAAAAAAAGAAAATAGTTGGGCATAGCAGGAAACTGCTGGGAGTGGGGCGGGAAAGTGGCATTGGCATTGTGGGAATCTGCCTAGGGAACAGGGGGTCACATTTCATCAACATCAAGGGTATCTGCATAATGAACATTTGTATATCTAACCCTTAATTGTACCCCACATCTTATATATATACATATAATAGTGTTATGTTACACATGGAAAATATGCCATTTGCTCATTTTGCATTCAGTCTTGCATTCTTAAAGGAATAGAAGAAACTCAAGGCAAACTTTCTGCAAATGCAAAAATTATTTTTGTAATCATCCATCAACTTTTTCTTCATAAAATTCTCACTCTTTGAGGAAGACAAGAGAGAAAAGAATGGACTTGGAAGATAGGGAGTCTGATCTGAGTCTTGATTTCACTCTCCAAACTAGCATGTTATTTTGTCTGTATTTAAAGGAATACTTGAACTTGCTATCCTACCTTAATGCTTTTACAAAAGGATAATGTTAAGTATATAGTTTTTATTTACAATATATATCTGAAAACTGAATGATCTTTATTCAAATACTTGTCTTTGCAATTGAATCATTATTTTTATTTTGATTTCAACAGTATCTTAGTATCACAAGCAACACCTAGCATGCTTACACATTTTTTAAAAAATCAGTTCTTACTTTTCATAAAAAAACCATAGACAAAGTAAAAGAGGACATCTTTGGCATAGCTTCTTATGATTTGATATCTCCAAATCTTGTTCTTCATAGAATAACCAGGCTCTTCTAGGTTTGTCTCACTACCATTTTCTGAAAAGCCTATTCAGATCACTTCATGGGCAAGCTGCCTTTATTGTTAAATTAAATACCTCCTTTTACAGTTATTTGCTACTGAAAACATGAACTAGCTGTGTGGTCTAGAGGAAATCCCTATCTTTCCATAACTCAATTTCCTCAACTGTAAAAGCAAAAATGATGAACAATTTATAACTCATAGGACCAAACATTACAATGTTAAATGTGTTATAAGTGTTTGCTGTCAGTACTATTATTCCTACCCATCTGTGGCATTCATTGATTAAAATTCGCTATTGTTTTATCTAAATTACTATACCTAATTGGTATGTGACATTGTCAAAAATTTTAGAACATATTGATGGTTTTTTTCCCCCTATGTTGGCCTAAATATTGTCCCAGTTAATACAACAATAGATGTTAGTGTAGATATCAGTGCAGTAATGAATTTATTTCCAAATTGGATTACTTTTGATAATTCTGCATGCAGGCAGAACAGCGATTCCTACCAAAGAGAATACACGTGGGAGAACAGAAAAACACACCTAGGGGAATCAGTAAGTGGAGTTCGAATCCCAACTTACTTTGTAAGTTTCGTTAAGCCCACTACTTATTTTTGCATTGCTGTTTTCTCATCTGTAAAACAGGCCCCGTATGACTTCACTTGTTACAGAGTTCCTGTGAGAATACAATCAGATAAGTTTGTAAAATTTTCCTGAAAATACAAAACTTTGTAAAATAATAATCATTATTACTATTAGACATTAGATGGAAAAATCTTCTGTTGTGTATAAAAAGTAGGCAAGTTATATTAGTAAATATTAATTTCTGACCTCATAGAACTTTAAATATCTTAACTTATGAAATAAATGCAGAAAAGATTTATCCTAATGGAGTTTGAAATTTTTTTGTGTTGTTTGACTGATGTATTTATTTTATCATAGTCCTTGACCCCTGAGAAAAAAACATTTTAATACAACTACCTTATGCTCTTTTCTATAAATTTGTGTCCATTTTTTAAACTAAACTCTCATTTTTTTAAAAAAGTTATTAATCATAAAATTGATATCTTGTATTGATGAAAGTATATCAGCATCTGGGAAGGCCTGAATCTATTAAGAGTTGAAATCTTAGGGTACATAGGATGTCCTGACTTATGCTGTTCTTTTATTAAAGAAAAGAGCATAAGGTAGCTGTATAAAAATGTTTTTTCTCAGGGGTCAAGAACTATGATAAAATAAATACATCAGTCAAACAACACAAAACAACTAACAGAAATAAATCTGTTTTCAGAAAGATATTAGTCAAAGAAATATTGTTTAAAATACTACACTTGGGGGTTTTTAGTTTACATTTACTTTATCTTAATCTCCTTGGTATACAGTCACAGCATTTTTGTTTATTTTTATCACCTTAGTCTAATATACTAAAGGACAATGGAGCTGATATATATTCAGAATCTTGTCTACTCTCTATTATTGGCAAAATACTTTTACAAGTTTGACAACAGCATGCCTTTCTTGATTGATTTCTTTTCCATTTGGAAAACATTGATTTTGTGTGTGTGTGTGTGTGCACTTACAACACAACTCCATTTTGTTTAATTCTTTCTTTATGAATCAGCATTACTGATAATGAGAGCTAAAACATGTAGAACTTGAAGAAGTCTTTGATTGAGTTAACTGTCCTAGAGCCAAAGATGAGAATACAAAGAAGCAAAATGGGACTTTTCAGGGAGTGTTATGAAACTTATATAGGTCAGCTTTGTTTTAAAGACTAGAAATTAAAAATACTCAGACTAATGTGGAATCTTGGAAATGTTTCAAAATTAACGATATTTATCAAGTCTTTTGCTTCATGTTTTACGGAAATTTTGAACCCTTGCCTGAGAAACTTTCTTAAAATATTGGCAGAAATAGTCAATGTTGATCTAGAAAGTAATGTTCTATAGTATAAAATACTGCTTTCTTTCCTTTTTTTTTTTTTTGAGTGAGAGTCTTGCTCTCTAGCCCAGACTGGAGTGCAGTGGCACACTCCTGGCCACCACAGCCTCGAACTGCTGGGCTCTGGCAATTCTTCCACCTCAGCCTCCAAGTAGCTGGAACTATAGCTGCGCACTACCATGCCCAGCTAATTTGTTTATTTATTTATTGTAGAGACAAGACCTCGTCAAGTTGCGGGGGGGTCTCGAAGCCACAGGCTCAGGCCATCCAGTCACCTCGGCCTCCCAAAGCACTGGGATTACAGGCTGAGCCACCGAGCCTGGTCAAATACTGCTTTCATTCTAAGCACTCAGACCAGATCAAGGGTAGTTACCTAGGGAAAGGAAAATCATCTGTGGGTAGCTCAGTGGGACTAGTGGGAAAGAATAATAATAAAAGAATGAAGCTATTCCGTTTTCTTTCCTAGGAATTTGAAGTAGGATATTAATTGTGGCAGATAAAAGTGATATGGAAGGACTAGAAAAGTCATGAGCACTGTGTAGAAGCATTGGAACTGCAGAGGTCAAGTAAACAGAAAGTAATTTGCTAAGGGAAAGAGGACTGTATAGGCACAGATGTTGGAGTTTTATTTTATTTATATATATATATATTTTTTTTTTTTTTTGAGT
>NW_007067949.1:3603-22238 GCF_000164805.1 Carlito syrichta | reverse complement strand
TTCCACCTCAGCCTTCCAAGTAGCTGGAACTACAGGTGCGCGCTACCACACCCCGCTAATATTTTGATTTTTGTAGAGATGAGGTCTTGCCAAGTTGCTCAGGCAGATCTCGAACCGTGGGCTCAGGCAATCCACTCACCTCAGCCTCCCAAAGCGCAGCATTACAGGCTGAGCCACCGAGTCCACCTGAGTTTTATTATATTAATGAGGAACAGTAGAACTAAGATTTATCCTTCTTGATGCTGAAGTTCATAAAGGTGTCTAAATCCAGAACTATTCTAAAACTTGCAACATTATCCTTTGGCTTTTCTACTCTAGCAGCTCACTTACTAGTGAGATATCTTCATGAGCATTTTATAGAGGTATGCATGCATAACTCTGATGGGCATAGAACAAGAGACAGGAGTGACCAACTCTGCACTAGAAAGTCTAGACTTTAGCAAGAATAATTAATAATAACTGAAAAGTTAAAAAGAGACTTAAATTCATTGGATGCTGCAGAATAGGCAGATAACAATTCAATAATAAGTTTTCCAAACTTAAATGTTGATATCTGACAAACTGACCTAAGATTTGTTTCTTATATTAAAGCCCAGGATGGAAATCAGAGAAAATGCAAATACATGAAAAGTGTGTGTGCAAGGGTCAGAGAAAAGCTTTGTAAAATTTTCAGATAGAAATAAGCTTAATAAATGAGGTGGAGAGTGTTTATTAAAAGATGCATAAAACTGAGTTTAAAAATATAGCATACTATTTAATTTTTGACGAAATTTCAACAAAGATGCGGAATTGTCAATTTATTGACAATTGTTGGGAAGCAACTTCTTGTTTCATATTAATAATGCTATTGCTTCTTTCTAGTTTTAACTTTAATGCTTTTTGCAGCCTGGATTTAAGATTTTTTTCACACTATGCTTGCCCATTAAAAATAATGTTGAAAAATTTTTGATTGTTTAAGTTTGAAACTTAAGCTTTTCTCATAATTCAGTTGTTTTTGTCTTTATAAGTCACTTGTACATTACTTATGGATATAATGGACACATCTATTTACCTGATAACCTTCTGGCCTCTGTCTTCCATGTTTTTTTCAACTTAACTGCATCCTCAAGATATTTATCAAGTTTCCTTTCTGATTTTTTAATTCTAGCAAGTAACAGCTATCAATATTATTTTTAAAATACATTTGGGGAATATTTTTGTGGCAGAAAATTAGCATATTTAAATATGTATTTTAGTAGCATTAGTAATTACAGTATATAAATATTAAACTACTCTGGAAAAAATTGTTAATATTTTATCTATAGTATTGCAAGTCATATGTGTATGTGTGTTTGTATATGTGTATGTATGGGCCTACATTCTTTTAAAATAGTGAATTGTAAATTTAAAAAATGTATATTTGAACATTGCTAGAGTAGATTTAAAGTGTTTTCATCACAAAAATCAATAAGTATGAAAGGTAATGAATATGTTAAATAATTTGATTTAGCCATTCCATATTGTATACATCTATCAAAACATTGTGTTATATGCCATACATCTATACAGTTTTACTTGTCAATTAAAATATTTAAAAGTGGATCATATGTTTAAATTCTGATTTTTTTGGTTTAGCAGTATGTCTATTGTATCTTTCCATGTCATTCATTTTTAGAAATATTTTTAAATGTAGTCTGTCTATTACTTATTAACACTTATTAACTTTGTATATCCTACAGAATGTTAGATTCTTCCTGTTTCATTTGCTATCACAGTACCTAAATAAGTGTGAAGCACACCTGAATTTCAGTAGTAGTTAGATGAACCTGATTTGTAATTTTTAAAACCCACTTGGAAGATAAAATGAAGACAACAGCAGAGACGGGGGTAGTAAAGAGAGTTACTTAGAAAGAACTGCTAGTCTGCTGTGTCTAACTGAATTTTCTTCCTGCAGGATGCTACCTTCTAACCCAGTGGTTTTTAAGTTGAGGGACAGTTTTACTCCCCAAAGGTCTTTCTCCATTTGGCAATGTTTGGAGACACTTTTAGTTCTCACAAATAAGAGTGTGCTCCTTGAATCTATTAAGTAGGGACCAGGGATGCTGTTAACCATTCTAAAATATACACGACAGACTCTGACAACAAAAAGTTATCCAGCCCAAATGTCAATAATGCTGAGGTTAAGAAGCTCCAAGCCCACTTAAGACCACTTAGAAAGCTTTGGAATATAGTCCATGTAACTGAGAAACACAGAGGACGAGTGCCAGCTCCCTACCTAAGAGATTTAAAATAGGCAGTGAATAGTAAACAGGGAAAGGTGACTATCTGCTGTGATATTTTCGCTTGAGACTGAAAATCTGTAAAATCAAGAGATGTGTGAGTTTCTTTACTGGGCACCTTATACAAACTATAGAAAAGAGACATTGAGGGCCCATTTAGGGTTTCTAATACGATTATCAAAGAGGCAAGGAACTCTTAGACTAAATAGTTAGATGTTGGATATATGTCATCAAATGTCCAAGGCCTAAGAAAGTAGCCTCAAGGTACCATCTGTAATAATGATGCCATTGCTCTGGCAAGGGAGCACCCAGGTACCTAGGAAATCTCCCTGAGTGTAGGTATATTCAGCCTGCTAACAGCTAGCAAAGAGGGAAAGGGAATTTAGAGGAGGAGGCATTTCCTATATCCCTCTTTCCCACTACAGAATTCCAGTTAAAATCAAATGTGAGCTCCAACCATACTTCCTAGTTATTGGATTGACACTGTACTCTCAATCAAAATATACAAGGAAGACAGGGTATTTATCATGCAGCAGTAAATATATGTAACCTATTTCCTATCCCCTATTGATGAATATTTAGGTGGCTTTCACTTTCTTATTATTTTTAAAAATGCTGTAATAAGCATTAATTGAGCCCTCCCTCCCTTCCTTCCTCCCTCCCTCCATTCTTTCTTTCCTTCCTTATTTCTTCGTTTCCTTCCTCCTTCCTTCCTTTTTTCCATCTTTTAGAAATTAAAAAATGAACATGATTCAGATAAAATGGAAAGATATTCCAGATATACCACCACCTTATTTAATAATTAATATTTTTTAAATTTTTTTCATCTTTTAATTTTTATTTTAAAATTGTTGGGTACAATTCAGGGTTAGGTAAACAAATATTCATTGCGCAGGTACCCTTATTGATGAGGTGTGCCCCCATTCCCCAGGTAATATCGACTACTGTCAATTCCACCTTCTCACCTTCCCCACTCCCCCTGCAGTTTTCCAATTTTTTATAGCAATATGGTAGTTGTTCAAGGACCACTTATGAGTGACAATATGTGATACTCAGCTCTTTGTTTCTGTGAGAGATCACTCAGTATTATAAGTTCTAATTCCATTCAGGTTGCTGTGAAGTTCATGATTTTGTTCTTCTTTATGGTTGCATAATATTCCATTGTGTATATGTACCACATTTTTTTATCCAGTCCTTTTTTGATGGGGAGCATGGTTGGTTCCATGTTCTTGCTACTGTGAACAATGCTGCAGTAAACATACATGTGCAACTATCTTTGTTATAGACTGACCTGAGTTCTTCTGGGTATATCCTCAGTAGAGGGATTGCAGGGTCACATGGAAGGATGATTTTTAGAACTTTTTGGAATCACCGCACTGATTTCCACAGAGGCTGTACTAGTTTACACTTCTACCAACAGTGTAAAAGTGTTCCATTTTCGCCACATCCTCTCCAGCATCTGTTATTTTTTGAGTTATTGATGATGGTCATTCTGAGTGGAGTTAGGTGGCATCTCAGTGTAGTTCCAATTTGGATCTCCTCGATGACTAGTGAGGCTGAACACTCTTTCATGTGTCTGTTGGCTGCTCATAATTAATATTTTTCAAAGTCTCACTTCACATAAAAAATCTTGGAAGTAAAACTTTTGCTTATTTTGTTTGGTTCCTTGCTGTGAGAACAGATTTTAAAAGGGGCCATTTTTGTACTCTTATCTTACCCACTCAATTTTAGTAACAAATAATTAGAGATCAAATTTATTAAAAGCTGATTTGCACAACATTAACATTACATGCACATTTTCAATGTTGAAAACAATCAAAGAAGGGTGATATTAAGATTGGTATTTTACAGAGGAAATAGTTTTAGGCCTTATTTACCCAAGGTCTCACTGCTACTACACTATAGTGTCAGGATGCCAAACCAGATGAAACTTACTCCATGCTGACTTCCTAAATTTTATTACTCTATTTCCTTTAATGGGTTCTAAGACCCATTTCAATACAAGTTTATGTTTCTAATAATAGTTATATTTATGGTGCTTTCTTGTACATTTCTCATGACAACTCCAAGACAACTCCATGGCAAGGAGGGAAATATTACCCTTACTTTACAGATAGAAAATTGAGTCAAGGGAAATTAAATAATGAATTCAAGGTTAGAAAAACAATAAGTAGTAAAAGAAAAAAGTTATTTTAACCTAGGTAGTGTTGCTCAATGCTTTTAAATACTTGCTTTACTGCTTCTTTACTTAGGAAAGTTTAAAATTTATGTTTACTGGCTTATTTAGTAAAATCTTTCATGACCTTTCTTATAATTTCCAAATGTATTTACTTTAAATAATCCTTTAAGAAGAGTTTATCTACTCCACCTAAATATATTTGCTTTGCTTATGTTACCAGCCCATAATTGTAATAATAAACCCAACTGCAGATGAACTCACAGATGGCTCAAACAAGTGAAGATGAGTTTAGGTGAGGAAGGAAGAGTGAAACTGATTATATCCTAAGGACCAGTAATTCTATTTTTCAACAAGCTCAGTTAGTGATTACATTTTTTTTTTAAGAAAAGTAATTAGAAAGAACACCTGGATGAGCAGAATTGTTTTCAACCAGGTGGTCAATAAACTCTAATATTGAAAAGTAAATGAGTAATGAAAAAAAAGATTGTATGAAGGACATTAAAAAAAAAAGCAACAGAGTCCTTATTACAAAATAGCAGTTTAATTTTAGAAGAAACAATAAGCAAACAAATCAAAGAAAAGGTGTTCTGGTGAAATGGCAGCCCAAACATATGTCTGAGACAGTCTATTATTTTACTCCAACTTTCTTTTCAGAGGAAAATATAGGTGGATATGTTGGAAGGCAGACTAGAGAGTTGTTACATTTAGCAATCTGTTCCAGACTAAATGAGAGACCATGAGTAGTATTTCACCCAATTAAGCCTGACCCTAACGAGGAGACAAGATCCAATGAAAAACAAACATCAGTAGAGAGCTTGTCCTTCAAGACCCATCTACACAGAAGAGAAAAGGTACAATATATTGAATCTCTTTAGTTTGAGAAGACCTTTTATGAAGTTGCATAGGTGAACTGTATTTTAACCTATCCCTGAGATCAAATACCGTTAACTTGTTGCCATGAAGAACCCTGGGAGCACAAAGATTTCTCCTTGTTATTAGAGAAGAGACATGTTAGTGATTGAATATAAACAACTTTAAGAACTAGAAGCCACGGCATCTACCACAGCTTGCTAATTTGCTGCTTGAGAGATTTTAAGTGTTACCCAAACTCTGTGCAATATAGAGCCACAAGCTGACCAAGGAATTGAAAATGCCTTTAGGATGATCTAGAAATGAGAGATTAAAGATACAGTCATATTATCTAGAATAGCATACTTCTAGAGAAACCAAGCTATCAGAGATTATGACTCTCAAACAAGACAAAACATACCCAAAAAATGAGGCTTCAGTATGAATTATATTTTCTAAAATTAAAATCCATGATTTCAGAGTCTAAAGGTCCAACTTTTCTTGTCAGCAGTTAGGTGAATTAACTGTCCACAAAAATCTTCCTAAAAGAAAACAACTAAAAATGCTGCATTAAACACTTTAATAAACATTATTTTAAGTCATGGCAAATTGACTGTAAAATTTGGAAAACCTTAAGAAGTCAGAAATATTTCTTTTTTAAAAAGCACAAATTTGTCACCACAAAACAGCCTTTTGCAATCCCACATCTTAAAAAAAAACTAGATAAAAAGTTTTAAATGTTTGTTCAATTATTTCAAAAAGAGAGTATTGAAATCCTGTTAATAATAACTCTATAAAACACCTTGTAGCAAACAAAACACCAGCTCTGGAAATGAAAATTAAAGTGCAATTAGAAACTTAGTAGACAGGCCAAATGTCACATAAAACATGCTTGAAAAGAAAATTATTCAATTGGAAGACAAATTAGAAGATATTTTTCTAGAGAGATAAAGAAATGAAAGGCAGGAAGGTGATGCAAAGAAGAATATATAATTGAAATATAAACCCCAAAAAAACCTATAAAAAGGTTCTAGACAGCCATACAGTGAAATGAGGAGATGCCATACTTGAAGATATTTTGTTTGAAAACTAATCAGAGTCAGTGAAAGACACAATCCTTAAAGGCAACACATTGAAAAAAATCTCATTCTGGATGAATAAAAAACAATCCTTAACATATAATAAAAGTGCAAAACATCAACAAAATAAAAAATGATACAATAAATTAATAGTAATAAATTATGCCAAAATATGAGAAAGACTTGTAGAAAAGCATATAAAACAATATTAAAAAGTATTTAAGAAGCTTCAAATAGAGAAATATATAGGATTTATTTCTTTTATAATCAATATTTTTTATCATGATATTGTGGGATACAGTTAAGGTTTAGATATACAAATATGTTTTGTTCAGGCATCCTTATTGATAAGAGGTGTCTCCCCATACGAGACAGATGTTTACTACCATTAATCCCATCTCCCTTCCCCTCCCACCCCCCCATAGTTTCCCACCACTATCAGTCATTTTCTTATGGTAATAAGTTGGATGATCAAGGTCCACTATATGAGTGAGAACATATGATACTCACATCTTAGTTTCTGTGAGAGGAAACTCAATATTACAGACTCTAGTTCCTTCCAGGTTGCTGAGAAATTCATAATTTTGTTCTTTTTTATGGCTGCATAGTATTTCATCGTGTATATGTACCACATTTTTTAAATCCAGTCCTCTTTTGATGGACAGTATGGTTGCTTCCAGGTTCTTGCTATTGTGAACAATGCTGCGGTAAACATTCGTGTGCAGGTAACTTTTTAATAGAGTGATTTGAGTTCTTCAGCGTATATTCCCAGTAGGGGGATTGCATGGTCATATGGGAGGTTGATATTTAGAGCTTTTAGGAATCGCCACACTGCTTTCCACAGAGGTTGCACTAGTTTACACTCCCACCAACAGTGTAGAGGTATTCCCTTTTCACCACACCCTCTCCAACAACTGTTACTTTTGAGTTATTGATAATTGCCATTCTGACTGGAGTTAGGTGGTATCTCAGTGTGGTTTTAATTTGCATCTCCCTGATGATTAGTGAGGATGAACATTTTTTCATGTGTCTGTTGGGTGCTCGGATGTCTTCCTTTGTGAAGTGTCTGTTCATACCTTTTGCCCATTTTATAATGGAGTTGTTTGTTTCTATCTTTTCAGCACATTTGAGTTCCTTGTAGATCCAAGATATTAAGCCATTGTCAGACCTGGAGTTGGCAGATACTTTCTCCAGTCTGTAGGCTGTCTTCCTGCTCTCTTGATGGTTTCTTTGGCTTTGCAGAAGCTTGACAGTTTAATGAGGTCCCACTTGTCTATTGTATCTCTTATGGCCTGTGGATTTCAGGTTTTGTTCAGGAATTGAATGCCAGTTCCAATTTCCATGAGGGTATGTCCTTCCTTTTCTAAGATTCTTGTGGTTTGAGGTTTTGCATTTAGGTCTCTGATCCATTTGGAGTTAATTTTTGTGTATGGGAATAGATAGGGGTCCTGTTTCTATCCATACAAGTGTACATAGAAGTCTCTAATGATCTTTTGTATTTCTTCAGGTTCAGATGTGACTTCATCATTTGTGTTTCTGATTGTGCTTATTTCGGTTTTTCTCTCTTTTTCTTGGTCAGTCCAGTAAGGGGACCATCAATCTTCTTTATCCTTTTGAAGAACCAGCTTTTTGTTTCATTGATTTTTTTGTATTATCTTTTTATCTTCTATGTTCTGGATTTGGACTTTTATTTTGGTGATCTGGATTCTTCTACTGAAATTAGGGTTTTTGTGGTCTTGCTTTTTCAGCTTCCTTATGTGACTTGTTAGGCTATTAATCTGTGATCCTTCCATTTTCTTCATGTGCAAATGTTTGTTGGAACATAAATTCACCTCTTACTAAAGCATTCATGGTGCCCCAGAGATTTTGGTAAGATGTTTCTTCATTTTCATTTCTTTCCAGGTATCTTTTGATCTCTGTTTTGATTTCATCATTGAACCAGGAGTTGTTTAGCATCATGCTGTTTAATGTCCATGTCTTTGTGGGTTTTGGGGGGAACTTATTGGTGTTAATGTTTATTTTTATTCCACTGTGATCCAAGAAGGAGTATGGTAAAATTTCAGTCCTTTTAAATTTGCTTATGCTTGATTTATGGCCAATTACATGGTCGATCTTAGAATACGTTCCATGCGGTGATGAGTAGAATGTGTATTCTGTGGTCTTTGGATGGAGTGTTCTGTATGTATCAATTAAGTCCATTTGGTCAAGAGTCACATTGAGGCTCCAGATCTCATTGCTGATTTTTTGTCCTGACGATCTGTCTAGGGTTGTGAGTGGGGTATTAAAGTCCCCAGTTATGATGGTGTTAGAGTCAATATCTTTCTTTAGTTTTTCTAGAAGTTGCTTTATGAAAGTTGGCGCACCTATGTTGGGTGTATATATGTTTATGAAAGATATTTCTTGTTGATGGAGTGAACCTTTATCATTATGTAGTGGCCCTTGTATCCTTTTTAATTTTTGATAGTTTAAATGGTATTATGTCTGAAATTAGGATCGCAATTCCTCCTTTATTTTGTGTTCCATTTGCCTGAAAATTTGTTTCCCATCCTCTTAGAGTCTGTACATGTCCTTTCTAGTGAGTTGGGTGCTTGAAGGCAGTAGATTGTTGCCTGGTGATATTTAATTCATTTTCCCATTCTATGTCTTTTCAGTGGTGCATTTAGTCCATTCACATTCAGGCTAATTATTGAAATATGAGAGTTCGTCCCTGTCGAACTCGCACATGTATTTTACTCTTTTTCTTTCATGTGTATTTTATTCTTTTTCCTGTACTCTTGTGAAGAACATTGTTCTTTTTTCTTTTTCTTTTGTGTTTAGTACTTTCTTAAGTGTTTCATTTAGAAGTGGTTTGGTTGTAGCATAAGTTCTTAGGGATTGGATATCTAGGAAAGATTTTAATTCTCCCTCTGTGATGAAGTTTAACTTGGCTGGGTAGGTTATTCTTAGCTGAAATGGTTTATCTTTTAGGACTTTGAAGATAGGGCTCCAAGCTCTCCTAGCCTACAGGTTTTCTGTAGATAAATCTGCTGCTATTCTAATTGGTCTTCCATGGTAGGTGATCTGGCCTTTTTCTCTTGCTGCCTTTAGGATTTTTTTCTTTTATGCCTACTTTGTTTAGGTGAATCATTACGTGTCTAGAGTCGGTCTTCTCATTTGTTGTCTTGCAAGGCTTCTCTGAATCTCCTGTTTTTGAATTTTTGCATCATTGATTAGATAAGGGAAGTTTTCTTGAATGATCTCATGGAAAGTTTGTTCCAGTGTGGTCTCTGTCTCTCTTTTTGTCTCAGGAAGGCCAATTACCCTTAAGTTCGGTCTCTTGAAGTAATTGCTCATCTCTTGCAGGTTTTGCTCTGTCTTTCTGAGCTTGTTTTCTGTGTTTTTAAGAGTTGGGTTTAGTTCTATATTTTGGTCCTCAAGTTCTGAGATTCTTTCTTCTGCTTGGCTAATTCTGCTTTCCATGCTTATCAGTTTGTTATTTATTTCATTCACAGTATACTTTATTACTGTTATCTCAGCTATCAACTCCTTCCTAGTTTCTTCTTATCACTCCCCAATTCTTTTTAATTTCTCCATTAATGTCTTGATATCTAGGTTTGTAGTTTGGGAGCAGTCATTCTGGGGGCTCTTCATTGTTTGTATTCTAAAGTCAGTTTTCTCAGTGTCTGCCCTTCCAGAGTTCTGGGAGAGACCCATATTCTTTTGGTTTTTCTTCATTTGTGTAGATTTTTCTCTCTCTTCCCCTTTCCCTCCCCTTCTTTAATTCTGTTTTTCAGGGAAGGTGGAATTGCTTTTGTTTCACTTGTGTGATCTCCTGTTCTTCCTTATGAGGGTCCTCTGGCTTTGTTTACTTTTGAGGTTGGAGTGTGGGCTGTGGGCTGTACTTTTTGCAGTTTTGAGGTTTAATTGAGGGTGAAGCTGTGATTCAGAATCTATATGCTGATTCCAGCATCCACCAACAGGTGTGTGAGTACACTGGAACCTATTTCTCATTGCCTTACAATCTGTCTGTGCAGCAGTAGGTAGGTTTGGTCCCTGGATCAAAAGGAGGTGCAGAAGAGGAAAATAATGTAGGAAGGGGGGTCAGTAGGAAGTTAGAAAGAGAGGAGAGTGAGAGGGAAAACACACATACATACCAACTAACAGGTGAAAAAGAGACACAAGGCCAGAGAGAAGTGAAAAAAACATGTGAGCCAAATTACCTAAAGGATACAGACCAATAAAATCATGAAACAGATAGTGTAAGTCAGAAAGCGAACAAAAGTGAGCAAAACAAGTCAAAATGATAAAATCAAAAGTAAAATAAGAGATCAGACTAGCTCTGGAATCTTTCCTGAGTGTCTAAAGTCTCTTCAGTTCTGATCTCCAGCCTCTCCCCTTTCTTTTCCTTGCAGGCAGCTAGATTCACTGGCAGCTTGGGTTTGTTTTTTTTTATGCCTACTGCCTGGGAAGTCTGGGACATTGCCTTTGTCTGATTCAGCAGGGGAGGGGCTTTGTCTCCTGTTTAGCGATATTACCTTAGGAACAGAGATGGAAGCTGCTGATAGGTGGGTGAGGCAATGCAAATCTCTGCCTGGAGAATGGCCAAGGTGGCAGCTTCACTTTCACAGATCTTTCCTCTCCACTCGTCTGGGTCGCTGTGTGATCCATTGTGATGGACTGTGCTGGAGTGGGAGGCACTGGGGATCAGCTACACAGCTGGGCACTGGATCCGGGGTGCCACCAGCAGGCTGGAGTGGAGGGGGGGTCAGGAGCTCTCTCCTCTGGAGCTGAGAACCTCCGATCAGCATCTCCTTAAGTTATGCGGTTCCCTTACACAAGCATGGGATCTCACACCGAGTGCCTCAGCCAGGGTAGGCCCATAGCTCCAGAACTCCAAAGCTCCAAAGGTCAGGTGGTGGGTGGCGAGATTGGCCCTGGGTTCCTCACAGGGTACTTCAGCCAGAAATGAGACCAGTATCTCTGAGGGACAGGCGCCCAGAGCCTCCCTGGGTGACTGGCAGCTTGGTGCGGGTGCTGGGCAAGACGATGTAGCCAGGGAGGGAGCTGAGACCCGGGACCCTCCCTGGTGCAGGCAGGAGTCACATATATTGGAGCAGCAGCAGCCAGGGGCCACAATATCCAGCCCTGCGTGGGACCGAGTGTCCCCATGCCTTGGACCTGTGTGGGTGGCAGTGGGCAGGGGGGTCGTGGGGGAAGAAAAGTAAGAGTCTTTTTGGGAACTCACATTTGGAGAATCTCACAAATCCACCTATGCCGTTGCCATCTTACCAGAACTCCCAGGATTTATTTCTTATTACAAGTTGCCTTTGTATCTGCAAGCTCCACATCCATGGATTCAAGCAACTGCAGATAGAAAATACTTTTTAAAAAAATAAATAATACAACAATGAAAATAATACAATTTTAACAATCAATACAGTATTACAACTATTTATATAACATTTACATTATAGTAGGTATTATAAATAATCTAGAGATAAATAAGTATATGGGAGAATTTCTGTAGGTTATATGAAAGTATTACATCATTTTACATTAGGGACCTGAACAACTGTGAATTTGGGAATTTAGGAATCCATGAGTGGAGAGGGTGTGGATGATAAAACCAATACCCTATGGATAGTAAGAAAAGGCTATATATATATATATTTTTTTTTAAGTTGTGGGGTACAATTCAGGGTTAGGTATACAAATGGTCATTGTGTAGGTAAAATTTGGGCTTCACTTTGGTCCCCACTTCCAATATTATCCACATTGATTTATATTATATGAAATAAATGCCTATGAAAATTCAATCTAGGCTTTATGGAATTAATAAACTAATACTAAAACGAATGTGAAAAGAGAACTTGAGATTTGTCCACACCACCATTAAGAATAGGTATAGGGATTTGTTCTATCAGACAACACAGTTGTATAGAAGCAAAGTAATAGATACTATAGGATAATGGAATAGACACTGGAGTAGGTAAATGGAACAAAAAAATCCAAAGCTGGATACACACACACACACACACACACACACACACACACACACACACACGGGTATTTGATATAAAGCATGTTTTCCTGCATATCAGTGGTAATTGACATATTTCTCAATAAATTATCATATCATACTTTTTTGCTTATTCTTATGGAATAAAAATAATATTGTATCGCTAATGACATCATTAAAAAATGTAAAATTATCAAAAAGCAACCAGTCATTGCCAGTGTTGCCAGTGGGAATATGGATTAAGACCATACACATACAGTGCTGTGGAAATGTGAAATACCATGATTTTTTTAACAGAAATATTCTGATGGTTATCTATTTTAAAAATACACACATCCTTTAAGCCACAGTCTCACTCCTGGGGCTCTTTTTCACCCAAATAAAAGCAGCCAATTTGGTACCCAAGAATATTTGTAAAGGTTACTTACTGCAACATTTTCACACAAAAAAAGAGTGTAAATCAATAGTGGAATTTTAGGATAACTTATATTACCATAAAATTTTATTTAGTTATTATGCAGAATTAGTTAAAACTATTTCAGTTGACTCAGAGAGATTTCTGATATATTTGTTAAATGAGAAAAAAAGTATAAAAACTTGTGATCTCACTTCTTCAAAAAACAAAAATTCTAAAAATGGCAAAATATATTTGAAGTTTGATATAAAGACACTGAAGTGCAGAAAAATACCATGAGTCTTGTAAATATTGGCTACTGAAAATGGGAAGTGTGGAAATAAAATTAAAAAAAAAACAGAAGGGAAATAAAGAGACTCAGTCCTGTGAAGAACAGTTTGGAGATATCTAAAATAATTAAAAATAGAATTACTGCTTGACCCAAGAATCCCATTACTGGGTATATACCAAAAGAAAAATAAATTCTTCTAACAAAAAGACCTGCACTAATGTGTTTATCACAGCATTATTCATAATAGCAAAGTCTTGGCGACAACCTAGGTGCCCATCATTGGTGGACTGGCTAAAGAAAATGTGTTACATATATGCCACGGAATACCATACAACCATTAAAAAGAAAGAAAGCATATCTTTTTCAACAACATGTATGCAGTCAGAGGCCATTAAGTGATTTTACTGTAGAAACAGAAAACCAGTTACAAGTGGAAGCTAAACACTGGCTATATACAGGCATAAAGACAAGAACAACAGACAGTGGGGACTCCTAAATGGGGGCGGGAGGGAGAAGCGGGGAAGAGTTGAAAATGTACCTACTCGGTATCATGATCATTATGTGGGAAAAGAGTTCAATAGAACATATCTATGTAACTAATCTGTGCATGTACTCCCTGAAGTTTAAATAAATAATTTTTTAAAAACTATTTTTAAAAGTTGTGCTCACTTTTGTAATTATTACCTCTTATGTAAAAAATGGTTTATAAGTACATATATCTATGCACAGATAGCTTATGCCAGATGTCACTAAAATATTTTCATTGGTTACCCTTCAGTGCAACACTTGAGGTGATTGTTCTAATACCATTTTGTATCATTTTATGTTTATGATTATCATATGATACTATAATCAGTAAAAATATTTTCATAGTATGTAGGGATAAGACTTATGATGCTACTATGACATGTGATACCAGGAAGATCAAAAGTATAAGAAGTTCGAAATACTTAACTATGTGCCTAACAAGATCTTGGCCCTGGATTCTAGTATTTCTGTACAATTAGCAAATGAAAGAGAAAATCATCTCTGGATTAAGGTCCCACTAGAAAATTGTAAATCATGCTTCTCACTGCAAAAGGTCTAGATTTTATAACAGTAAATTGATTTTAACTGAAGAATTTTTCAAAAGTGGCTGTTACTGCTCTAAAATAATAAGAAAAAAGTGAGGAAAAGACACTAGTAGAAAGCTAAGTGTAGAGTACATTTCTGAAAGTAGGGAATTTATACTGTTTATTTAAACGAATTATATGTCTCAATTAATTCTTTTTTAAAACAATGAACATTCAACTAGTGAAATGAATTAACATCAACTTATTTTGCCTAATATTCTAAGGGCCTAATTTAATTTCAAGCCTATGCTCTTGTGGGAGTAAATCTTAGGAATATCCTACATCTCAGAGCACTGTTACATCAAATCTTCTTTCCTTTCAACTTAAAAAAAATTCCCATGGTATTTTAAATCAGTTTTCTCAAGAAGCTTGATAAGTTTATTAGCATATTAAGCAAATATTGCTGTGAATTTCTCAAAGGAAAATTATATGCTGTCCCTTCTTCATGGGGACGATTTTTGTAAGATTGATTTTTAAATGTTTTGTCACTTTACTGTGTGGTGATTTAATTTTCATGAATCCATTTTACATCGGCCAGTTTAAAGTTGTGAATATCATGTGAGTATTGTATTTTGCAAAGAGGCTGTTATCATAGTTTGTTTTTGAAATCATCTACCCTGTTGCACTTTGACTTAATGTAAAAAAGTATTTTTGCTATATATCTCTGATACATCCCTAAAGAATGATAATAAACTTGCTGATAGTGTTGCATGGTAACCATGGTTCTTGTTGCTAAGAGCTTCTTTTGGAATGTAGTTCCTTGCATCATTCTTGAATATGAGTTTTAGTGTAGGTGCTCTAAATTGAATCCTTCCCATTAGAATTGTAAAAAAAAAAAACCCTTTGCATCCATATCCTGGTGTATATTCTCTCTCTCCCTGCTAGTTTGTACTGATGGAGAAAATGGGTTTTTTTTTAAGCTTTGGAAAGAAATTTTTCATTATTTTGAAAAAAAGGTTATACTGTTTTGATTTTCAATGTTGCTCCAAAAATGGGCAAAGAGGTATCATAGCAGCTGTGGTAATTTAGCTCAAATGGGTTATTTATATTGGCAAACATATGTACCATAAGCTATAAAGGCAGCAGCTTGTGAACCCATTAAACGTTGAAATTCTGTTTCAGTATTTGCTAGAACTTCAGAGACAATCATTTGAACTGAGTATTGAAGCATGAACTGAAACTTCTAGGGTTAGGAGAGGAGGTATAGTATCATATATTATAACTATAATGATAATGCTAGGTCATCAAGACAATAATCTAGTTTGGTATCTTATGAGACAAGAGGGTGACTATAGTTTAAAATAGTTTGTGTTTTTAAAAATAGCTAGAAGAGAAGATTTTAAATGTCCTAACACAAAACCTAAATACCTTGACTTGATCACTATTCACTTCATGAATGTATCAGAATATCACATGTGCCCCAAGCACATGTGCTTATAGTATTCCACTGGAAAGGGAACAGTAGTATTCCACTGGAAAGGGAACAGAGATTAAAGTGGGACATCTTGGAACAACTGCTAATAAATTCACGGAGTGTTTGAGTAATTATGTTTTAAAATAAGAAATAAAATAGTATGTATTCCATACTGATTAATGGGATCATATATTCCTTTTTTACTAAAGAAAAAGCAAATATATATATTATGTATCAATAAAGATAAACAAAATTAATTACTAAGCATTAATTGAGTCTGTATATTTATAATAGAGATAATGGGAAAGTAAGGTTTTAAAAAAACCCACAGGTCTTTCTAATCATTTCTAGGATATAATGTAAGAAAAATTGGGAAGACTTTCATGTTTTTGCTTTCTATACTAATCTGTGGCCTCAGTTATGCTTGGAAATAGATATTCATTGCCCTGAGAAAATGATTTCTTAAAGATTTAGCTCCTTCATAATCAAAGCTAGGTACAAAGAAGATTCCTTGTGTAGGTGGATAAAATGTCAAAGAAACCTTCAGAAAAAAAAATAGACCAAAGTCCCAGTTTTTACAAAGAGTCAGACATCACCGATGGGTTGAGATGGTTTCAGCTGTGTTATACTAGCCGAAAGGGCCACTACTAATCCAAAAAAACATGCATAGTAAAGAAGAGGCTAGGGGACTGCAACACAACACAATAGTTTGGATATTAGTAGAAGAATGCTAGTTTTGGCATGCTTTGGATCTCAGGCAGGAAGCTCTCTTTTATCTCAACTCTCTTTTATCTCCTGCGATCAGGGTTGTTTAGGGGGGCTCGTGGTTAAGAATAAAGTGTAAATGTGAAGAATTCTAAACTTGGGAACCCAAGTGTGATGCACCAGTAGGAACTGCACAGGCATGTGTGCAACATAGAAGTGATTAAGAACATAACCTCTTGTGTGCAAACAACAAAAGTAGTCACAGCAAGAAATCAGGGGCCCTTTTGGTATGAAATATGCCTTAGTTTTTCCTCTTTCTCTTTCTCACATTAAAACTATGACTGACCCCTACTCTAAGGATTGAATAAGCAAACCTAGAGGATTCAAGTACAACACTAAAAGAAAAGGGAACAGCAGTTGAGATTAAAGTGAGACATCTTGGACCAACTGCTAATAAATTCATGGAGTGTTTGAGTAATTATGTTTTAAAATAAGAAATAAAATAGTATGTGTTCCATACTGATGAATGGGATCATATATTCCCTTTTTGCTAAAGAAAAAGCAAATATATATGTATATGTATATATGTATATGCATATGTATATGTATATGTATATATGTATATGCATATGTATATGTATATATGTATATGCATATGTATATATGTATATGCATATGTATGTGTATATATGTATATGTATGTGCATATGTATACGTATATATGTATATGTATATATGTATATGCATATGTATATATTCGGAAAAAAATTGATACCCAACAAGATTAACTATTTTAAAGTTACTTAAAAGATTAAGCTGCAGTTATTTAAGAAATGCATTGATATATAATACTTTTCTCCACAATGCCGGATGAATTTAATTTTACAATATTCCACTGAAATAAAAATTGTAAAGCACTACCAGATTTAAACTCTTTCTTAAGCAAGGTCCATGTGTCACTTTCAGTAGGAGTCAAATTGATCCAGCTTCCTGATATAGCACTAGCATTTAGTACAAGTTCAATCCATATTACAAAGTTATAATAATCACTTCATATTAGAAATTTATTTTCACAGTGCCCTTAAAATTATAGCCTTTCTAATTGCCTATCAAAAATCAGAAGCTACTGGGTGCCATCCATGTTTTAACTAAATGAATAGTAGAATTATTGGAGCAGCATTGAAAATATGGATCATGAGTTCTAATGTATAAATAAAATCACCTATCTTTTTTTTAAGTAAAGGACAAAAGGAAAAGCCAAAACGTTTCAGAAAGGATGGCAAATACAGAGTATCATACCCCTACTTGCTCCTCTTGAACTCATGGCAACCTATGTTAATTGACATTACTTTTTTCTGATGTCTCACATTTATTTTCCAGTCAGCGCTCCAGTCAGCTACATTCTATCAATCAGAATAGGAATTATAGATAAAAGTAACTCCCTATTAGGGAGATTAGGGAGATGACAGAATCTGCACATGGGTTATTTAATAATGTTTTTCTGATTATAAATTTATTGCATATTTGTTGTAGCAATATTAGAAAACAGAAACTTAAAATACATATTTAAAAATTAAAAGATTGAAACACTTAGACATACTTAAGAACTATTAATATTTATCATTAGTTGAATATTCAGATTATTAAAATTATTCTTTGTGTATGTAATATATATGTTGACTAAAAATTGAGACAATACTGTTTCACCTATCTTTATTTTTCTTTTTTCAGTTAACACTAAAAAGAGTTTTCCAAATATTCCACACCAAGTATTTTTCATCATCTTTGATGATGGCATGCTGTTTTCCATTGCATAGGTAAAATATATTTGAATTCCACTTTTTCTCTCAAATCTCCACAATATTTTCATTTTTTTCCATAATAATAATGGCAAAGTCCTTATAAATAAATGTATGTTTCACATCAGCAACATTTGGTGGTGATAGGGAGATAGACATTATTATACTTTGTGAGTTTGGTCTGGCAAAGGTTCTGACAGATGTTTCAGAACATGGACATGAAACGGTGAGGACCGAGGGAGACTGAAATAAAGAGTAGGACAAATCCAGGATGGTAGGTAGCCTGATGTGAACAGACTGCATTTGTTACAACTAGGACCAGGAACCTCAGACCTGGCTCTCCTTCCTCAGGAAAAACATAGCTTGACATTGTAACCAACTCAAGTTTGTCAGTGTGGTGTCTCAGGCAGAGAGCATGAAATCTACATTGTGACATCAATCTGTGATGATAATATCTTTTAAATGTTTATTCCTATTTATTTATTTATTGAGTTGGAGTCTCACTCTGGTGCCCAGACGAGTGTAGTGGCTGCTCCCGGCCACCACAGCCTTGACC
>NW_007067949.1:832-3583 GCF_000164805.1 Carlito syrichta | reverse complement strand
TCCAAGTAGCTGGAACTACAGGTGCATGCTACCACACCCAGCTAATTTTTTGATTTATTTTAGAGATGAGGTCTCACCAAGTTGCCTTTTTATTATGAAAAATGTGCAATTTTTTAGTGGTATTTGTAAATTCCCAGCATTGTATTTTTTCTTTCTCTCTCTCTCTTTCTCCAATTCTGTCTGTGTCCCATTCTCTGTAATCACTTATATACAAGAGGAAGGAAAGAGGAAGAAAGTATTGATTTGCTTTGAGCTAGAGAACAAGGAAGATACAATGCGATTTAAAAAATAGATTATAAAGATCAAAACAGAACACAGTGTAGTTTCTGAGTGTAAGAATGGGACCTGAGATGATTTTATGAGGACTGAAACAGATTTCATAAAACTGATAGCTAAAATACAACTTTAATTTATGGAATAAACATTTCAAATACATTATCTAATCATGGAAAACACCAAATATTTGGGATGTTAAATTCACTCGCATATTTTTCATATTTGATAAAGTAGAGGCTCCTTTTCCATGAGTTTTCTGGAGTCTTTCCAAGTATACAAACACACAAGTGGAAGAGTCAGTAGCTGACAGACTCTAAGGAGATGCATTTCCTTGAATAAAGGATTTTTTGGTTTCATCTTCCTTTGATCAGGACAATTGTTCATGATTTGAAAGTAGATGTTAGTAAATGCCCTAATGGAGTTATAAGAACTAAATCTAACCAGAAAGCATAAACATTAATGATCCCTAGATGCCCCTTAGCAAAATGATGCTCTTCAGTATTATGCCATACCTCGTAAGTGCTGGTTTATAACATTTGAATTTGAAGACATTGAAGCATAGTCATCAACATATAAAAAATGTTGAATGGGCCAGGCTCGGTGGCTCAGCCTATAATCCCAGGACTTAAGGAGGGGGTTCGAGACCAGCCTCGGCAACTTGGCAAGACCTCATCTCTACAATAAATAAAAACTTAGCAGACCGTGGTGATGCATGTCTGTATTTCCAGCTACTTGGAAGGCTGAGGCAGAAGGATCGCTGGAAGCCCAGCAAGTCAATGCTGGGGTGATCATGAGTGTGCCACTGCACTTCAGCCTGAGCACTGGAGTGAGACTCCAACTCAAAAAAAAAAAAAAGCTGAATACTGCCATTGATAAATTTGATTTGATTTTACTATAAAAGGTAACAAAAACATTTTTCTCTGGTCTGTATTCAGTGTTGTTTCCAAAATAAGAATTTCAAGGCAGAAGTCATACTATAATGGTACAAAAATATTGACATGTTTAAGATTTAATCATAGTCTTACAATGATTTTAAAATGTGGAGCAAACACAGGGGGTGGAGCACCAAGCAATTCATTAAGATACAGAAAAAAACCCTAAAAATTCTCTTTTCTAAGACATTCCATTTATATTATATATTATGGCAGGCTATATGATGATTATAATATACCAGCACAGTATTAAATTTTCATAACTTAAAAAAACTAATACTTTTATCTATAGAAATTGATATATAAGGTACATCTCATTTAAAAAGAACAAGAAGAAAATTAATAGAAGTCTGTGAACAAGCAGCAAAATTTAGAGACTAATGATCTAAAGCATAATTTAGTAATTTCTTCTAGTGAAAAACTCACTATATCTCAAGGCAGCATAGTTTATCTTTAGGTAATTCTTTTGGAAATTTTGTCATATTTTTAGTTAAAACATGCGCCCCCAAATAATGCTCCCTCACTGGTTTTACTTTTATCACTTCACATGAAATAAAACAAACTTTTCCTTACTTTTACATCAGAGCCAGTTATTTGAATGCAGCTATCAAATTCAGTTTAATTTACTTAAATGTCTCTTATTTGAGTCTCTTTTATGCCACTAATGATGGAGATATAATCTCCGACCATAGGAAATGTATAGCATTTTGTGGAGATATGTAGTTAAAAAGATTATTTTATTGCAGTAGGGTGAGGTCAAGAACAAAAAGGACCAAAACAATGAGTGTGCTAAGAAAAATTATCTAATCTGCAGAGAGAACATAGTTCACAGAAGGCTTTCTGAAAATACATACTTTCAGTGGGCAGGAGAAAAGGAGATCCTTCAAGGAAAGAGCACAATTGGTGTCTGGAAGGTCCAAAAATAAAAGAATACAAGGTATGTTTTGAGAAGTGCATGCAATTCAGTAACCCTTGAGCAGAGCAGATGGTAACATTGAGAGGAGAGTTGGAATTAGATCAAGAATATCCCTGGCAGTTATGGCAAAAGTTAAGATTTTTATGTGCAGAGCAATAGACAGCAGTTAAAGGACTTTAAACCAGGTAATGATATAATTCGTGTTTTAAGAATTTGCATTAAAATGATTGGATGATCATAGGCCAAAGTTAGGCAAGAATCTATGGTACTCAAAATGTCTGGATTGCACTCTGTTGCCCAGACTGGAGTGCAGTAGTACAGTCATAGCTCACTGTAGTTTCCAACTCTTGGGCCCAAATGATCCTCCCAGCTGAGCCTCCTGAGTAACTTTTTGTAGAGAAAGGGTCTCACTGTGTTGTACAGGCTGGTCTCCAACTCCTGCGTTCAAGCAATCCTCCCACCTCAGTCTCCAAAAGTGCTGGGATTATAGATACATACCATCACACCCAGCTTATTGCCTCATTTTTAATTCTTATCACATCCTTAAAAAAGAGGGATGCCAGGCTCACTGGCTCAGCCTGTAATCCCACACCTTTGGGAGGCTGAGGTGAGTGGATTGCCTGAGCC
>NW_007067949.1:0-775 GCF_000164805.1 Carlito syrichta | reverse complement strand
GGACCAGCCACTGCACTCCAGTCTGGGCAACCAAGTAAGACTCCAACTCAAAAAAAAAAAAGAGGAATGATCTTTATTTCCATTTGAAAAAGGAGGAAACTAGGCCTGGCATAGTGGCTCATGCGTGTTATCCCAGCACTTTTGGAGACTGAGGCAGGAGGATTGCTTGAGCCCAGGAGGTTGAGGCTATGGTGAGCCATGATTGTGGCACTGCACTCCAATCTGGTCAAAAACAGAGTGTGACTCTGAGGAAAGGAAGAAAGGAAGGGAAGGAGAGAGGAAGGGAGGAAAAGAGAGAGAAAGGAACAAAGGGAGAGAAAGAATAAGAAAGAGAGAAAGAAAGGAAAAGAAAAGAAAGAAAGAAAGAAAAGAAAAGAAAAGAAAGAAAGGGGCTGAGCTTGATGGCTCAGCCTGTAATCCCAGCAAATTGGGAGGCTGAGGTGAGTGGACTGCCTGAGCCCATGGGCTCGAGACCCACCTGTGCAACCTGGCAAGACCTCATCTCTACAATAAATAAAAATTAGCTGGCCATGGTAGCGTGCACATGTAGTTCCAGCTACTTGGAAGGCTGAGGTGAAAGGATCGCCAGAGCCCAGCAGGTCAAGGCTGCAGTGGCCAGGAGCATGCCAAGGCACTCCAGTCTGGGACAACACAGTGAGACTCCAACTCAAAAAAAAAAGAAGGCGAGACGGGGCAAGATGGCGACGGCATAGGTGAACTGGTGAGATTCTCTGAACGTGAGTTCCCAAAAAGGCTATCACTTCGCTACCCCCAT
>NW_007067948.1:0-400 GCF_000164805.1 Carlito syrichta | reverse complement strand
TGTGCCTGTAGTTCCAGCTACTTGGAAGGCTGAGGCAGAAGGATCGCCTGAGTCCAGCAGATCGAGTTTGCTCCAACCCAGCCTGGGCAATAGAGTGAGACTCCAACTCAAAAAAAATAAAAATAAAAGAAAGAAAGAAAGAAATTAGGAAAGGAGCTAGAAGAGGAAAGTTCTCGTGATCAGAGTCGGTCTTCTGTCCAGGTTAACCTCTGAGTAGCCCCGAATGATTGGACTCAACAACCCCCCTTTTTTTCTCTAACACTGGGAAGGTCACATCAACCTTCCATTGCTTTTCCCTTTTTTTTCCCCCTTTCTTTCTTGTGGATATTTCTTTTTTTGTTGTTGTTTTTGTTTTTTTTGAGTCGGAGTCTCACTCTGTGGCCTCGACCTGCTGGGCTCC
>NW_007067947.1:12194-12875 GCF_000164805.1 Carlito syrichta | reverse complement strand
CCCGCCCGGCCCGGGCCAGGTTTCTGAACGGGCGGCGTTGCAGGAGGGCCCGGCTCGGGGAAGGGCACCCAGTGCGAGAAGATCGTGCAGAAATATGGCTACACCCACCTCTCCACCGGGGACCTCCTTCGGGCCGAGGTCAGCTCGGGCTCGGCCAGGGGCAAGAAGCTGGCAGAAATCATGGAGAAGGGGCAGCTGGTGCCGCTGGTGAGTGGGCCCCGGCGGGCGAGGGGCGGGGTGGCGGCGGCCCCGGGCGGCTCCCGGGAGCATATCCCCTGCCCGCTCGCTGGGGGCCCCGACCACAAGCCTGCGGCTCCGCTCCCTCCCGTGGGCCCCCGCTGCCCTTGTGCCTCAGCCTCCCCAAAAGCTGGGATAAACGGTTGAACTACCGGGGCTGGCCTAAAGTGTCCTTCTTCTCGACAAAAGCTGGACACCCCATGAATGCCCAAGTATTGTGCAGAGTATAGCCACTCTGTGTAACAATATGCAGTTAGTTAAATTTACAAAATAATATAAAATTGATATAATGACAAAAAAGTATCTGTATTTTAATACAATGCTGAAAAGCATGCTAGTATGTAATTATAGCAAGGTGTTTGAAAGTCCACAATATAGAACAATTTCATTATAAGCTAAGCACCGAACATAATTATTAATAGTACCTACCTGTGGTTGTTGCAG
>NW_007067947.1:3482-12174 GCF_000164805.1 Carlito syrichta | reverse complement strand
TCCGTCCCCTGGCCTCCTGGCCCTTCTGTCCCCTCAAGCTGGCCACACGCCTTCCTGCCTGGAACATGCTTTCCTGTTCGGCTTTCAGATGTCCCTGATGCCCTAGATTTGGGCCAAGACGCCTTAAGTTTGTACCCCAGCAATCCGCCTTCTCTGCCCATACGCCCTGTGTCATGCTTGGAAATCGGTGAACCAGCCGTGGAACTGTGATCCCTGAGCTTCCTGAGGGCTGGGAGGGTCTGCTTTGTCCACAGCTGTGTCCTCAGGGCCCAGAGCGGCACCTGGCTGGGAGGAAAGGCTGGGTTAATACTGTTGGGTGGACTGGGTGCGGTGACTCACTTCTGTAATCCCATTACTTCTGGAGGCTGAGGCGGGAGGATTGCTTGAGCCCAGGAGTTCGAGACCATCCTGGGCAACATAGCAAGACCTCGTCTCTACCAAAAATACAAAAATTACCTGGGCGTGGTGGCATGTGCCTGTAGTCCCAGCTACTCCGGACTGCAGGCACATGCGGAAGGGTCACCTGAGCCCAGGAAGTTGAGGCTGTGGTGAGCCACGATCATGCCACTGCACTGCAGCCTGGGCAGCAGAGTGAGAACCCGACTCGAGACAAAAACAAAAACAAAAAAATACCGCTGAGTGAATACATCATTCATTCAGTCAAGGCCTCCACAATTTGGAGGCCTCTTCCTGGAGAGGGAGGCTTGTCTGGGACGTTTGTGTAGGAGGGGAGGCACTTCTGGTGGCGGGACCAGCACAAGCAGGGGCTGGGGGGGGAAATGGAGGCTCATGGCCCCTCCTCCTCGGCTGTGCCCTCAGGAGACGGTGTTGGACATGCTCCGTGACGCCATGGTGGCCAAGATAGACACGTCCAAAGGCTTCCTGATCGACGGCTACCCGCGGGAGGTGCAGCAGGGGGAAGCGTTCGAGCAGCGGGTAAGGCACTGATCTCAGTGGGCTGGCCCTCCCGGAGCTGGGACACAGGGCAGAGTTCTGGGCGGAGAGAGAGCCTGGGTTGAGGGCTGCGGGGGAGGAGGAACGTGAGGAAGCCTCTCCGGAAATCTAGAAGGAAAGGTCTAGAAGGGGAAGCACCAGGCTGGGGAGTCCACAGACCTGGGCTTAGGGTGGGCGCAGTGGCCCACACCTGTAATCCTAGCATTTTGGGAGGCTGAGGCAGGAAGATTGCTTGAGCCCAGGAGTTCATGACCAGCCTGGGCAACATAGACCTCGTCTCTACCCAAAAAATATCAAATAACTCACCAGGAGTGGTGGCATGCCCCTGTAGTCCCAGTTACTCAGGAGGCTGAGGCCGAAGGATCGCCTGTGCCCAGGAGGTGGAGGCTGTGGAGGGCTGTGATCGTGCCTCTACACTCCAGCCTGGGGGACAGGGAGAGACCCCCAACTCAGAAAATGAACAAACATATAAATAAAACCTGGGCTTAAGCTTCAGCTCAACGACATGAGACTTTGGGCCAATCATTCTGCCTCTCTGAATGCTTCCCCATCTGAAGAGTTGGGGGAAACAGGCCACAGCGGCCTGGAGGGGCAGCGTGGGCATTAGAGAGGGTGCTCCCTTCGAGTGTTGGGGTTGGGCCCCCTCACCCCACCAGTCAGCACACAGCAGAGTGGCAGGGAACAGCACGGGAGGGCTGGAAGCGTAGGACCGCTGTGGGGACAGAACATGTGGGCAGGCGGCCAGGGTGATGTGGGAGAGGGCGGTCCCGGCCTGGCTGCAGGCCTTGGATGTCGGGCGGCATCTGTCTCCCTCCGGGGGCACAGGGAGTCTGGCTGTTAGGGGCAGGCGTGAGGACGCTGGCTCTGAGCTTCCTCGCACGGTGCCCACCAGCAACTCCTCCCGGGTAGGGGCAGCCTCACGCAAGCACGCATGGACACAGGCACACACACATGTGCACAAGGCACGCAGGTGCGTGTACACGAGGCTATGGCCACAGGCACACAGGCCCACACATGGTGGTATACACAGTATACACGCCTGCGCACACCTGCACATATGCGGCACACCTCCTCCTGTGTATGCACGCCTGGGCGTGTGCACACACATACCCCACACAGCTGGTGTCACAAGCCACGTGGGGAAGACAGATGGGCTGCACGTGCCTAGGAGGGAGAGGCCGGCAAGGGTGGGGTGCCAAGCGGGCCTCCCGGTGGGCTGGGGGCAGGAGGACCCCACACCCCCACACTCTGGTCTTGCTCTCCGGGGCCCCTCTTTGGGCATCTGTAGCTTCGAGCTTCATCCGAGGTAGGGACTGGCATTTCCTGGCCTCTGAGAGGCTCCGAGGCCTCGGTAAAGTGTCTGCCCTGCTCTGGACCTCAGTTTCCCTGCCTGTGACATGGGGCTGGCTGACTTCCTTCAGACCCTGGAGTCTGGACCTTGTGGTCAGATGCCAGGCAGCCCCGCAGGACGTCCCATCCTGGCCCACCCATGCCAGCCATGTGACGCCACCCACAGCCCTCAGGGCCACACTAGAAGATAGGGGTTAATGAAGGTGCCCAACTCCCCACGCCCAGGGGGGCTGTAGGTACCTCCCGGCGCCGGCGGCTGGTCTGCGTGGCTCTGGACACCAGGGGGCGCCAGGGCTTCACCAGAGAGGAGGGGCCGGCCTGGAGGCGTGGCAGGCTCACCCTGGCCAAAGGGCCCAGAGCTTCCCCGGCCGGCGGTGCCCAGACCGGCCTCTGCAGGCTGAACGCCCATTGTCCTGACCGGGAAACTGAGGCCCCACGTCCAGAATCTCACGTGGGATCCCCCACCAGAGGCTCAGCCGGCCCACAGAGTTGCCACCTTCTCCCATGTGAGCAAAGAGCCTACTGTGCGTGGCCCCGGGGACCTGGTGGACCAGGGCCTGTGAGTCTGCGCCCTGGACTGGCTCAGCGGTGGAGGAGGTGGGAGGTGGTGGCCTTGAGATGGGGCCTCACTGCTGGGTCCAGGCCCAGCCTCCGCCTGCCGGGGCACCCGTGCGATGGGAGCAGCTGGCGGGTCCTTCGGGGTCCCCAGGCGGCCGGCACTGCCCTCCCTGAGGGCCGTGGCACTGACATCCTGCCCTTGACTTGGGTGTTACAAGCTGGGACCCTGAGCCTCATCGGGGCCTGCTGCACAGCTGGGCCGGGGCATAGTGAGCTGGTGTGGAGTCCGGCCCGTCCAGCAGGGGAGGTCAGGTTTCTCTCCACGCCCCGCCCAGAAGCACGCCCCTGGGGCCCCGTGAGGGGTCAGGGCCACAGCTGGGCCCTGGAGACTGGACCAGCAGGGAGTGGGGAAGAGGGGAGCAGGAGGCATAGCTCCCAAGGCCCTGGCCCCCAATCCAGGCGACGCCCGCTCAGCCAGCCTCTGCCTCTCTCCCTCTGCTGGGAGACCTGGGCCCTTCCTCACACGGCCGGAGGGCCTGGCTGTGGCTGAGGACTCGTGCCCAGACTCGGGGAAGGGCTCCTCGGGGTGGAGGCCGGCCTGGGCAGGGCCTCCATGGAGGCCACGGGTGGCCGAATCGGGCAGGGCAGGGCTGCCGGGCCGTTCCCTCTGGCGCTTCACCCCCCAGACGACACGCTGGTCTTGCTTAGTACACTCAGAACTCGGCAGCCCCTCACCCCCGCCCACACCCCGTTCCTTTGTCCAGTCCTCATCCAGCCCCAGAGGGAGGTGGCCCATGCCTCTTCTGGCCGGGCTGAGGGAGAGGGACCCCAAATAAGTAACCGGAGGTCCTATGGGACAGCTGAAGGGAAACAAAGAGGGCTGGGGGAGCCTGGCCCCGGAGGCTGGCATCCGGGAAGACGGCCTGAAGGAATGAGACCGGAGCTGCCCCCTGAAGGCCAGCACTGGGTCCTGGGGTGAGGGTGGCTTAGGGGTGGGCTTGAGGGAGCGGGCTCCCAGCTGAGGGAACAGCTGGACACGGCCCGGCCTGGGAAGGAGGCGGAGGCGGCCCGAAGCTGAGTGAGTGTGGCTGAAGCCAGGCTGTCAAGCGGACGGGGAAGGCAGGCCCTCCAGGTCTGGTGGCGAGTGGACTTTCTCTCGAGGGCACTGGAGCCGGGGAGGAGGTGTAAGCAGGGGAGTGGCAGGGAAGATGGGTTTCAGGAGAGGGTCCCTCAGGCTGCGCGGGGGCGGGATGGGAGGAGACAGCTGCAGGGGCAGGAGTGAGTCCCATGACACGCGCCCCGCCCACAGATCGGACAGCCCACACTCCTGCTGTATGTGGACGCAGGCCCCGAGACCATGACCCAGCGGCTCTTGAAGCGCGGCGAGACCAGCGGGCGTGTGGACGACAACGAGGAGACCATCAAGAAGCGGCTGGAGACCTACTACAAGGCCACCGAGCCCGTCATCGCCTTCTACGAGAAGCGTGGCATCGTCCGAAAGGTGCGCTCCCCGGCCCACGGGGCGCTTGGGACGCATGGCTTCCGGCCTGGCTTGTGGGTCTCTGGACAAACCCAGGCCAGTGACCCCTCTCTCTGGGCCTCGACTTCCCCACTCCACGGGTTCATTCTTTTTTTTTAAGTAGTGGTCTCACTCTGTCGCCCAGGCTGGAGTGCAGTGGCACAACCACAGCTCATCACAGCCTCAACCTCCCGGGCTCAGGTGGTCCTCCCACCCCAGCCTCCCGAATAGCTGGGACTGCAAGCGTGCACTGCCATGCCCAGCTGTTGTTTGTTTGCTTGTTTTCGTAGAGGTGAGGTCTCGCCACGTTACCCAGGCTGGTCTCAAACACCTGGCTCAAGCGATCCTCCCACCTCGGCCTCCCAAAGTGCTGGGATTAGAGGCATTAGTCACTGCACCCAGCAACTTCCCCACTGGTTCAGGGAGGGCTGCCATCCACCAGGCTGGGCTCGGGCAGCCAGGCCTGGCCTCTGGGGGAGGTTGGTCCCCTCCCCGATGGGCCCCCTGCCCTCCCATCTCAGCCTCACAGCCCACCTCCCCACAGGTCAACGCTGAGGGCTCTGTGGACAGTGTCTTCTCCCAGGTCTGCACCCACCTGGATGCCCTGAAGTAGCCACACTGGAGCCCCTTCCCCAGCTCCGAGCCCGCCCTGCCCATCCTGACTCCAGGCCCTCCTGGCCTGAGCCCAGCGCCTCCACCCTGCCTGGCCGAGTACAGACAGAGGAAGCCACGTTATCCTGTTTTCATGGACAGCAGAGCACTAAAGGGGTTTCCAAGGACATCTGGTTTTATTCCTTTTCTTTGCTTCCACCCGGAGCTGATTCATGTGCTTGTGCCCCTGGCCCGGAGGTCCCCGCCCGCACCTCCAGCCCGCCCGTGGCCCCTCAGCCTGCCCTGGCCGTCACCCCTCCTCCAGCTCTGCTGAGCAACCCGGGGCCCTTCCTCGTGTCGGGCATGTCAGCCCGGGCTGTGCCAGGCCTGGGGACCTGGCGCCGAAGGAGCACAGGGTCCTTTCTCTCGGGATTCGGTTTTCAGGCAGGACTGGCCAGCCTGGGTTCCTGGGCCTCCTTGCTCTGTGACCTTGGCCCTGACCCCCATCCCTTGGAGCAGGTGCTCCATGCCCAACCCTGGGGCCTGGGCTGCAGCCAGCAGTGGGGTTGGGGTTGGGCGGGGCTTCCTGGGTGGAGGGGACAGCACGTGTAGGGAATTGGCTTTCTCGATGCCAGGAACTGAGGGCCTGAAAGGGCGCCACTCTGGGGGGTGGTCATGGTTGGGGCGGAGGCCTGCGAAGCCCCCGACTGGTCCCACCTTCTCGGAGCCATTTCCGATTCCAAAACAGGCTCAGTGTGCCCCCTCGCCACCCCCAAGCTTAGATTGAGACCAGGCTGAGCAAGGGGTGTGGGCTGGCACTTTCCCTGGCCATGGCATGGAGGCCGGAGCAGCTGAGTCCGAAGTGGCGGGGTCAGGCTGTCTTGGGAGCACCCCAGAATCTCCCGGGAGAATCACCTTCCCTTTTCTTTCTTTCTGTTTTTTTCGAATTGGAGTCTCACTCTGTCGCCCTGGCTGCAGTGCCCTGGCACACTCCCGGCCACCGCAGCCTCGACCTGCTGGGCTCCAGTGATCCTTCCGCCTCAGCCTTCGAAGTAGCTGGAACTATAGGCACGCGCCACCAAGCCTGGCTAATTTTTTTATTTATTGTAGGGATAAGGTCTCGCCAAGTTGCCCAGGCAGGTCTCGAATCCGTAGGCTCAGGCATTCCACTCACTGTGGCCTCCCAAAGTGCTGGAATTATAGGCGTGAGCCACCACACCCGGCCCATCTTCCCTCTTCTGTTCTCCTTGGTTCTTTGACCTCATCACCGAGAAAGGCTCAGCTTGGTGCTCATGTGTCTCTAACACTTGAGCCGGCCTGGCTGGGCTCCCTTGAAAGCCAAGAGCCCAGGCGGGCACACCTGCCTGAGCTAGGCCCGATGGGGACCGCGGTGCTGGTTGCGTGCCAAGGGCCCCATCTGTCCGTGGCGGGTGGGGCTGGCCTCCACTTACACGGGCCATTTAAAGTTCCTTTAAAATAAAGGATGCTGAGTTGAAAAAGGTGAGTCTAGTGAAAGCAAAACTCGAAATACATAAATGGAGCGGGCTGGTCTGGCAGGGGCATCAGGTCGAGGGCTGCGGCGTGTGGTCGGGAGGCCTCTGTGTGGTCCTCAGCCCCCACGCGGCCAGGCGCAGGGGGGCACACACAGCTGGGACCCTACCCCATGACTCATGCTACGCATTCTGCATCCACCCACACACACACTCCCACACACACCAACACTCATCCACGCACAGTCGTGTGCTAATACCCACACGTTCACACACTCCCACTCACGCACACCCCCCCACCTGTCTCAGCATTGTCTGGGGTTGGCGTGAAGGCGAAGGAGACACGCCCAAGATGACGGACAGCTAGAGAGAGTTGCCTGGCCGAGTCACCCTCATCTCTTTGTTTTTGTACTCCAGCTTCCTGAGCCAGGCGAGCCCATTTCTGGAAACCTAAGTGGGCCAGGATGAGCAGCTCTTCACCAAGCTTGGCTTTATGCACTTAAACAGTACTCTGCCTACCTGGGTATCTGTCATCTGTCTATCCATCTGTCCACCCAATCATCCACCCATCCATCTACCCACCCACCCACCATCTATCTGTCGCTCCATTCTCTCTATCATCTATCTGTCCTCTGCACAAAGGGTGTGGGTTGGCACTTGCCCTGGCCATGGGCACAGAGGCTGGAACAGCTGAATCGAAGTGGCAGGGTCAGGGTGTCTTGGGGATGCCCTAGAATTTCCTGGGGAGAATCATCTTCCTTTTTTTTTTTTGAGTTGAAGTCTCACTCTGTCGCCCCGGCTGCAGTGCCGTAGCACACTCATGGCCACCACAGCCTCGACCTGCTGGGCTCCGGCGATCCTTCCGCCTCAGCCTTCCGAGTAGCTGAGACTACAGGCACGCACCATCTAATCTATCTCTCTCTCTCTCCATCCTATCTACCTTTCTCTCTATCCTGTCTGTCTGTCTATCCATCCACCCGCCTATCTGTCCATCCATTATCTATCTACCTAATGTATCGATCCCTTCTATCTATCTCTCCATCCTATCTGTTTTTCTCTCCATTCTATCCTCTCTACCCGTCTATCCATCCGTCTGTCTACCCATCCACACGTCTACCTATCCACCCATCCGTCCGTCCACTTATCTGTCTCTCCATCCATCCATCCATCCATCTGCCCGTCGTCTAGCTGTCTTTCTATCCATTATCTGCCTTCTGTCCATCCATCCATCTACCTACCTGTCTACTTATCTTCGTACCTGCCTACCTATCCATCCACCCACTCACCCATCCACCTACCTACCACCTGCCTATCCATTTACCTACTTGACACAGATCTCTCCTCTGTTGAAAACATGAAAACACAAAAGTGTCAAAGCTCCAGCCCCCACCATGCCATCCTTGCCCTGTGACACCACCTCTCCGTTTTCTTTGTGCATATGTGTTCATTGGGTGAGCACTGCTGGGACACCCGTCACGCTAGCAAGACTGAGGCTCACGGCCCTGGCCTGCTGGGCTGTGGCTCCCGGCATGAGGAGGGGCCGCTGCACGACACTCCGCCAGACCTGCTCTCCCAAGACCAGGTCTGGGCAGCTGAGTGCTGAGAGCTCAGAGGAGACCTAGGGGTGGGAGCTTCCTTGGACTGGAGCGCTGGAGCAGGGCCTTGAAGATACCGAGGAGTTCGCCCCAAGACAAGGCGTGGCAGGGCAGAGGGAAGAGCTCTGCAGAGCCACACAGATGGGGAGGACCTGTGGGTATGGGAGAGCTGAGGCCTCAGGGGACCTGCAATGCAGGCTGGCGGGGCTGAGGCAAGAGGAGACAAGCTCAGCAGGCGGTGGGGGCCAGACTTGCAGGGCCTTGAGTGCTGACCCAGGTATCTGGCTTTTCTCATAAGGAGAAAGGGAGGCTTAGAAAACGTTTTTTTTTTTTTTAATGAAATATTTCACACAAACTGAAAACTGGAGGGAACAATAACGAACACCTGTATACCTGTCATCAACATTTAGCAGCAGTTGTGAACATTTGCCCCTACTTCCTTCATTGGTTAACTTTTGCCAAAGTATTTTAAGGTAAATTACGTATATGAGGAAATTTTGCCCCTACAGTATGACTTTGATATTATACTCTAAAAAATAAGGACATCTTCCTAAATAACCGCAACTCAGAATTTATTTATTTATTTATTTATTTTTTTGAGTTGGAGCCTCACTCTGTCGCCCAGACTGGAGTGC
>NW_007067947.1:1909-3179 GCF_000164805.1 Carlito syrichta | reverse complement strand
GGCTGATTTTTTGAGTTATTGTAGAGATGAGGTCTCGCTGCCCGGGCGGGTCTCGAACCCATGGGCTCAGGCAACCCACTCACCTCAGCCTCCCAAAGGCGCGGGATTACAGGCTGAGCTACCGAGCCCGGCTTCAGAATTTATTTATTTATTTATTTATTTTTTCTTTTTTGAGTTGGAGTCTCACTCTGATACCCAGGCTGGTGCTCAGTGGCACGATCATGGCCACTGCAGCCTCAATCTGCTGAGCTCAGGCAATCCTTCTGCCTCAGCCTTCCGAGTAGCTAGGACTACAAGCATGTGGCACCATGCCCAGTCAATTTTTTCATTTTACCATGGAGACGAGGTCTCACCATGTTGCCCAGGCTGGTCTTCAACTCCGGGGCTCAATCGATCCCCCCACCTCAGCCTTCCAAATGCTAGGATTACAGGGACGAGCCACCATGCCCAGCCTACAGGATTTCAATGACACTAAATGCACACTACTACCACAATAGTTGATATTTATTCCATATACAATTTTGCCCAGTTGTCCCCAGAATGTGTCTTCTAGCTGGTTTGTTGAAACCAGGATGCAATCCAAGACCATGCACTACATCTGGTCGTGATGTTCGCTAAGTCTCTCTGTCTCTCTCTCTGAGTTGGGCTCTCACTCTGTCACCCAGACTGGAGTACAGTGGCACAATTATGGCTCCCTGCAGTCTCAAGCTTCTGGGCTTAGATGATCTCCCCTCTTCAGCCTCCCAAGTAGCTAGGACTAGGGGTGCATACCACCATGCCCAGATAATTTTTGTTTTTGTTTTGTTTCATGGAGACCAGGTCTCGCGATGTTCCCCAGACTGGTCTCGAATGCCTGGGCTCAAGTAATTCTCCAGCCTCAGCCTCCCAAAGTGCTAGGATTACAAATGTGAGCCACTGTGCCCAGCTACCAAGTCTCTTTTAATATAGGACAGCTTTCCCTCTCTTTTTGTGACGTTGGCCTGTGAAGAAGCCAACTGTCCCCCAGAAAATATCTCCTTCCAGATTTATCAGTGGTTTCCCCATGGTGCCATTTAACTTGTTCCTTCTATCTCTTGAGTTCGTGATTCGGGAAGTGGATTGTAAGGGCTTCAGAGATTTACGTCAAGCCCTTGGGGCAAAGTTCACCAGGGCTTAGAAACCAGACAGGAAGGTCAGCTCTGCAGCTTCCAACTTTTTTTTTGAGTTGGAGTCTCACTCTGTCACCCAGACTGGAATGCAGCGGCCGCTCCCGGCCACCGCGGCCTCGACC
>NW_007067947.1:0-744 GCF_000164805.1 Carlito syrichta | reverse complement strand
GGCCCCCAGCGCGGGCGGCGCGGGAGACTCCGCTCGCACACCCGCACACAGTGCTCGCCTGCCGCCAACCACGGGCTCCCGCAGCACACCCCGCACGCTGGGCACTGCTTTGTGTGGGTCTTGGTTTTAGCTTTTTCGGCGTCGGTTCTGGGCCGCACATGCAAGTCCGGTCCCGGGCATTCTGCGTAGTGACCGGGACCGCGGCTCAGGCGGCCCGTGGCCCGGCAGTGAGCACCGTGCTCCGAGGGGCGGTCCTGAGCTCTCCCCGCTCCCCTTCCCTCTTGCGGGTGTTTCCAGTCTGCTGCTCTCGTCGTTGCCACCGTTTGGCTCCCACGGAGTGAGAACAGTGGCCGTGAGTTTCCTGTCCTGGGTCAGTTCGCTTCGGATGCTGACGACCGCCGGCTCCATCCATGTTGCTGCGAAGGACGCGATGCCAGTCCCTTTTAAGGTCGCCAACACTGTTGATTCTGTCTCCCTCTCTAGAAGGACATTCTGGGCTGGATGCAGTGACTACACGGGTGACCCCAGCACTTTGGGAGGCGGAGAGCGAGGACTCCTTGAGCCCAGGAGCCTGAGACCAGCCTGGGCAAGGTAGCGGGACCTCGTCTCTACAAAAAAAACGAGAGAACAGACCTTCTTTTCTTTTTTTTTGAGTCGGAGTCTCCCTCTGTCGCCCAGACTGGAGTGCAGCGGCCGCTCCCGGCCACCGCGGCCTCGGCCTGCTGGGCTCCGGCGATCCTTCCG
>NW_007067946.1:0-390 GCF_000164805.1 Carlito syrichta | reverse complement strand
TTTTCATCTTACAATTGGTTTATCAGGACATAACTGGATCAAAAGTCAAGGAACATCTGTAATGGATAATTAAGTGATGCTCTGAGTTACAGGATTCACAGACCTTTTTGCAACTTTTTTATTTTAAAGATATGGGGGATCAGACAAGGCGGCTCAAGCTTGAAATCTCAAAACATTGGGAGGCCGAGGCCAAAGGATTGCCTGAGCCCAGGGGTTCGAGACCATCCTGGGCAACACAGTGAGACCTCAACTCTACAATAAAATAAAAAAAGTTAACTGGGTGTGGTAGTGCGTGCTTGTAGTTCCAGTTACTTGGAAGACGGAGGCGGAATGATCGCTGCATTGAGTGTGGCACTGCACTCTAGCCTAGGTGATGGAGTGAGACTCCAA
>NW_007067945.1:1721-6539 GCF_000164805.1 Carlito syrichta | reverse complement strand
TCCCTGTGATCTTGAGCTAAGTCACTTTTCAATTTTTTTTATCTGTAAGATGAGGAGACTAGGTATTTCATAGATTTCAGGAGATCAAGATATACAAGGTATATTTTTTAAGAGCCTTACCAAAATCAGGGGTCAGCACATTTTTTCTGTAAAGGGCCAGGTTGTAATCTTTTCACCTTTGTGGACCATATGGTCTCTGTCATAACCACTCAACTCCACTATTGTAGCGAGACCAAAAGCAAGCAGCCATACACACACACACACACACACACACACACACACACACACACACACCCACACACACACACAGAGGCATGGTTGGATTTGGCCTTTGGATCATCTGCCAACTCCTGGTCTAAGTTATGATTTTGCCTAGAAAATAATGGGTAGAAAGTCAGGACAAGTAAAATCTTAATAAATATCTTTTATTTATATTTAAATATTTATATTTAAATGTTAAAACCTCTGACAAGGTGAATTGCAAACGTGTAGAAGTGGGAAAATGACATCTGATATTAACAGTTAGCACCAGACTTCCTTCTAAGAGAGAATATTGTTAAGAGAAAATAACCTGAGAAGCACCTGGGGATAGAAAGTGAGAATGTGAGAACCTGGGCATAGGAGAGCCGTTGTTTGAGAAAGGAGGAGTAATATTTCATTTATTCTGGATAGAAATTGAAAAGATAGTGGGAGTCTATATGATTCTCAATATGATCCTATCCCATGAACCTCTAAATCCTCCACAGAGTTACTTAATTCACAAAATGTTTAGAGTGAGTGTATTTTCTTTCTTTCTTTCTTTCTTTCTTTCTTTCTTTCTTTCTTTCTTTCTTTCTTTTTTAGAAACCAGTGAAGACACTGGCACTGGGGCCTGATACTGCTCTCTCTTGGTGCCTACCATAAGTCTTACACCAGGATCTTTGAGTGTAGGAAAAAAGAAAATCATAAAAATATAAGTTCAAGAAACACCTAGAAGTTACAAGGAGGCCTCTGGCTGTCACAGTCCAAGGCAATGGAGTGCAGAAGTGTTTAACCAGATGTCCAGAGAGCAGGGGCCCCAGCTGGAGCCTCTGTCAAAAACATAGAGCATTCATGATGTAAATAATAATGACCATAACAGTCTTATAAAATACGCCAAAAACTGTCGGTGACCTGCACTGACCGAGGGGGGGTTAGGACCGCACCGGTGAATCAGAACAGAGAGAAGAAACCACACGGAGGCAGCTCTTCTGGGAACAGTCTGGCCAAGACTGAAGCCAATTTTATTCAAACTTTTTCCAACTTATATACCATTTTCTATAATCTCCAGCAGTGTGACAATTACTTGCTGGGGGCGTACAAGTTCATTGATGTGTAACGCGCTTTACAAATCATGTACCATCACAAGACTTTCAAGTTCCCAGTGAACAATTACAATTCCATGATGTATGAATCACAGGTGCACAATTTCAATACAGATTGTTCAAAATGTTTTCCACAATATTCAATAAATCATTCATATTATACTCTATGTTCTAAACCCTGATTAAAAAACTTTCCAAGTTAACTCTAAGTTTAATCCAATTTTACTAACTTTTAATATTTTTAACGATTAATATTATCAACTTAACACTATACTATAATCTATAAGTTTACTTAAATGACTTAATTTTATTACCTTAATTTTATACTATTTATTTTTATAATTCTTATAACCTACTACATTTCTATACTGCCCTATGATTGTATATTAATTACCTATGAACTTATCCTTAACCTAAATTTTTATCACAACTTCTATAAATTTCAAATATCTAAACTATTGTCTTTTATACTTTATTAATTACTTATCTTATAATACCATGTCTAAATTCTAATACAACTATTATCCTACTACAATCTATTACAAACCTTATCATTAGTACTAATAAGTATAAAAATTATGAACTTACTCTATGTTCTATAAAACTTAATTCAATGACATTTTAACCTAAAACCTAAATCTGATTGCCTATTACGTGGAAACTACCTACGTCTCAAAACCTGCCATGCTACTTAAAACAATGAACTGCACAGTTGCCATGACGACAGCTGGGGACTGAAGCAAGCTGAAAGTTACTGCACGTACAAAAACCAAGAACATTCTGCTTGACCAAAGGCAACATAATAAAACTATTATCACAGTTATAACGTCTAATCTTAACCCCAAGTGAAACTACATACTGGAACAAAAGCTAATCAATCAGTTTACCAGGAAATAACAGCTAAAATCTTAAGAAGAAAAATAGTTTAGAAAGAAAAAGAGATATAAAATAATTCTGCTGTGCATTTTTCATAGGATATAATAAGATTTTATTTTAGACTGTCACTTCCTAATATTGAAAATTCTGTTGTCTTATAATACACTGGTTACTATTCATATGCACACACTTGATGTTATATCCTTGTCTCAGAGGCGACCTTCTGAATAGGCCTTCATAGGCCTCAGCTGTGTGGTTACAGATGTTGGCTCCCAACAAAAAACTTTGCATCAAAATGTTAATCACAGTTTTTTAAAAGTCACTAACTACCCCATTCTACTGAGTGTGAAGATTTTTAAAAAATAAGAAATGTAAGTTACTGGAAATTTGACAAGGTTTTCATTAAAAAGTTTTCCAGATATTACCTTTCTGGGATGAACTCTTTCCACTGCCATTTTTGATTTAAAAAATAGGAGTTAGCAATTAACACCAGGCACATGAAGAAAGAATGCTCATAGTAACAAAAGTCACCAGATAACCTTTGCTTCCAAAGGATATTGACATGTAAATGCATGTTCACTTGTCTGACAATGCATTTTGCTGAAATGTCATTGGCAGCTGTGTGCTTATGCATACTGGCATATATGTGGCACATCATATTTATTTCTTGGCTGTAGGATTAGAATGAGCCACTGCTAATGATGGCTGATGAAAACATTTCAGAATGTCTTCATTTCATAAGAAAGGTACTGTGATAGAGAGACTTCTTACTAGGAAATGGGTGATGTGAATTTGAGTCTGAATTCTGCTGCTTCTTACTAAGTATGCAAGGTTCTAACAAAATTTCTAAAAGCCTCAATTTCACCATCTGCACCATGGCAATAATGCCTATCCTGGTTGTTGTAACAATTAAATGAAAAAAGGTAGACAGAAAAAACTTGGTGGATTGTTGAAGACACAGAAGTTATTTTAGTTGATGTTTGGGATGATAATGTTCAGTATTTTAAATATATTTGTAGATTTCACTTAACTGAATTCAAGCATGAATTGACTATTTGTGTATTATCAGTATCTCAAGAATATATGCGAAACATAATATTCTTTGCCTAAAGTTTCTTCTCTCAACATAACTCTCTGTCTGCAAACTGGCAATGAACTGAATGAAAGGAAATGACAAATTATACATTGTGTGGTAGACATTGCTTCTCACCTCCCATGAGCAATCTTCTCCCTCCCTTGTTAAAAGCACCCTTGTTTTATTTACATATTCATATATAGACTCACATCTGTATCCATCATTTAAAGGATAACTGTTGATTCATCAAAGCCAATCATAGTAACCATATTCTTTTTGCCAGTGACTAATTAAGGGGAGGACATGTAACTTAATTAGAACTATTGAATGCCTAATGATATCAAACACTTACTGAGCACTTACTATATGCCAGGCACTTTTCCAAGTACTTCACCTACATTAACACTAGTCCTAACAACAATCCTATCAGGTAGGTTCCGTGACTACCTAAGTTTTACAGCTGAGGAAAATGAGAGCTAGAAAGATGAAAATCCTTGCCCAAGGAAGGAAGGAAGGAGGTAGAACCAGAATGCAAACAAAGACAGTGCAGTTGCAGAGCCCATGCTCTTTGCCAGTGTGCAATATTAAGGGACAAATCCCCTGAGGGTTTCTAGGAAAAGTCTCCGCACTGTAATTAAAAAAATACAAAATAAAAGCATCACACAGGATATGGCCTGCTTCCTTCTGCTGGATGTCTGATGATTGCATGTAATGCCTGGAATAATGGCAGACATCTTATGACAATGAGGGAGCCAAGCTCATAAGTTAAGGATAATAGAGAGAAAGAATGCAAAAATCCTGGGTCTTTGACATTGCATTGAAACACTTTGCAAATTCTAAATTTGCCCACTCTGGCTATTCCTATTAAAGGAAGTAATATATTTTTATCTTTTTAAAATAATTTTGATGTGGAGTCTTCCCTTACTTGCATCTAAACACATCCCAGCTAAGCTAAAACAGACATGCTGTTAGATATGGTATATTTGACAAAATGATTGGCTTCCTTCTGAAATAGGAATGTACTATCATTACAAATATGTCAGGAATTTCAAAAGGGGATTCCAACTTTGGGAGAGTAGGTTAGACAGGATGATCCATGAGGCCTTTTAATTTTAGGTAACCCCGCTTCAATGAAATTCTGATTTTCCCCTTTCAAGTAGTATCATCAGATGGAAAGTACTAAAATACAATTGAACAACTTTTTGGAGGAAAATGCAAATGCTTAGAAGATCAGTGGAGAATTGGAGCCACCAGCGCATGCAGGATCATCTGCTGTTCTTGGGACTGTCCTGAGAAAAGCCTGCTGAATACAGCTGATCTTCATCACCTGGAGCTCAGCCCATATCATCACCTGTGACAGCAAAGTGGCTGGAGCCCTGGATCCATGGAGAGAGAAGTTGGGGAGAGCTGAAGAGGAGATCCACCACCAGTGAGAAAGCAAGGGATGGGGGGAGCCATTTTCTCTGCCCCAGGACAAAAGACAGGGACCTGCACTGCCTTGCCCAGCTCCACCCAACATCCAAC
>NW_007067945.1:0-1189 GCF_000164805.1 Carlito syrichta | reverse complement strand
TCCACCTTCCTCTCATTCCCCCTCCTTCCTTTTTCTATTCTTTTCCTTTTTCTTACCTCATTTTTCTTTCAGGGGGCAAACCTATACTCCCACTGTGTGGACATATTGGAAGGCAATGGGAAGTGGGTTCCTGTCAGTGAACACTGGGATCTGCAGATAGTTTCTGAATCACAGATTCCTCCTCAATTAAATCACAAAACTGCATATAGTACAACCCCCCACTCACAATCCAGCTTCAGAAATGAACAAAGCCAGAGGATCCACATAAGGAAGAATAGGAGATTGAGCAAACAGAAGTAAAAGCTACCCTCTCATCCCTGAACAACAGAATTAAAGAGATAAGAATTTAAAAGGGGGTCGGAAAATCTGCATAAATGAAAAAAAAAAACAAACAAAGAAGAATATGGTTTTCACACAGAACCCTGGGAGGTCAGACACTAAGAATAAAGACTTCGGAGCACAAACAATGAAGAGCCCCCAAAAGGACTGGCCTGAAACCACAAAACCAGATATCAAAACATTAATAGACAAAATAAATAAAATTGAGGAAAGACAAGAGAAAAGAATGAAGGAGTTGATAACTGAGATAACATCAATAAAGAATACAGTGAATAAAATAAATAATGAACTGGTAGGCATGGAAAGCAAACTTAGCCAAGCAGAAGAAAGAATCTCAGAGTTTAAGGACCAAAATACAGAACTACCCAAGCTGTTAAAAACATAGGAAAGAAGCTTAAGAAGAACAAAACCTTTGAGAGATGAACAATAGTTTCAAGGGGCCAAATCTAAGATTAATTGGAATTCCTGAGGCAGATAGAGAGACAGAGACCACCCTAGAACAAGCATTCCATGAAATTATCCAAGAAAACTTCCTTCATCTCATCAGTGACACGATCAGTCAAACACAAGAGATTCAGAGAACCCCTGTGAGACAACAAATGAGAAGATCAACTCCTAGGCACATAGTAATTCACCTACATGAAGTAGGTATAAAAGAAAAAAAATCCTAAAAGTAGCAAGAGAAAAAAGTCAGACTACCTACCAGGGAAGACCAGTTAGAATAGCAGCAGACATCTACAGAAACCCGTCAGGCTAGGAGAGCTTGGAACCCAATCTTCAAAATTCTCAAAGATAAACAATTTCAGCCAAGAATTACCTACCCAGCTAAGCTAACTTCATCAGTGATGGA
>NW_007067944.1:0-391 GCF_000164805.1 Carlito syrichta | reverse complement strand
CAGAGAATGGAGAAGCAGAGATGTTCAGAAGTATATCTAAAGTCACATAAATCATAAGTCGTGGAGCTGGACTTAAGCCCACGTGCTCTGTATCAGACGGGGTGCTTTTGGCCGCACATGACAGGATAGCTGGCTAATGGTGGCTTAACCAAGAAAGAATTTATACACAAAGAAGACTGGAGGCAAGTGGTTCCAGGTTCGTTCAAGAAGCTAGACCAGTGCCTCTGATTCTCTTGATCTTCCCTTCAAGATAGCTGGAGCTGCTCTAAACATCCCCTCTTCACATCACAGAATTGATAAGAAGGGAGGCCGGAGACACCTCACTCTCTCTTCCTCCCTCTTCCTCCCTCTTCCTCTCGTTTTCCCACCTTCCTCTTTTCCTCCTCCCTCT
>NW_007067943.1:0-842 GCF_000164805.1 Carlito syrichta | reverse complement strand
GGCATTTTTTAAGTCCAGTCCAGCTTCGATGGGCAGCATGGTTGGTTCTAGTTTTTGCTATTGTGAATAGAGCTGCAACAAACATGTGTGTATATGTATCTTTTTTGTAGAATGATTTGCATTTCTCCGGGTATATTCTCAATAGGGGGATTGCTGAGTCATATGGAAGGTCAATTCTAGTTCTTTTGGAAATCACCACACTGTCTTCCAAAGAGTTTGCATTCCCACCAGCAGTGCAGAAACGTACCTTTTTTCTCTACATCCTCACCAGCATCTGGTTATTTGTTTTCTTAATGATGACCATTTTTACTAGGGTTAGATGGTATCTCGATGCATTTTTCTGATGATTAGTGAGGCTGAACACTTTTTCATATGTCTGTTGGCTGCCTGTATATCTTCTTTTGATAAGTGTTTGTTCATGTCTTTTGCCCACAGGGGACTGTTTGTGTTTTTCTTTTCAGCACATTTGAGTTCTTTGTAGAGAACAGGATGGCCATCTTAACAGTACTGATTCTTCCAATCCATGAGCATGGAATATTTTTCCATTTGTTTGTGTCATCTTTGTTTCCTTGAGCAGTGTTTTGTGTTTTCATTGTAAAAGTCTTTGACTTCTCTGGTTAGGAAGATGACAAGGTATTTCTTTTTGTGTGTGTGTGACTATGGTGAATGTGACTGTGCTTTTTATAGAATCATGTCATCTGCAAAGAGGGATAACTTAACTTCCCTTTTTCCTATTTGGATACCCTTGATTTTCTTCTCTTGTCTGATTGCTTTAGCTAGGACTTCCCATACTATATTGAACAGGAGGGGTGAGAGTGGGCATCCTTATCTTATTCCAGTTT
>NW_007067942.1:0-450 GCF_000164805.1 Carlito syrichta | reverse complement strand
AATTTATAACAAAATAGGATTTGAGCATGACCAAGTTTTGAGACATAATAAGAGAGTCTTTGAAGTGATATATGATGAAGAGTGTTATTTAAATTTAAAATGTCATGGTACCATTCCTCATGGCAAAGTTCAGGGGGAACTGTGGCTGAAATGAAATTAAAACCACTGTCTCTTGAGATGAGAAGACCAAGGAACTTAGAAATCGGGTTGCAGAATGTGTCAACCACAAGAATGAGGTCATTCTTGATGATGCAGCAGGATTCAGGGTGGAGAAGAAAGTGCCCTGGGTTTTAAACCTCCAGAGAATCAAGTAGAATGGCAAGGACCCCACAGATGATAGCAATGAGGCAGGTGAGAAGAGGCCTTCCTGGAGGCTGTGGGCCTCCCAAAACCAGGACTTCACATGCAGGCAATGGGACGATCGTGGAAGTGGCCATTCTGAAGTGCTCA
>NW_007067941.1:0-904 GCF_000164805.1 Carlito syrichta | reverse complement strand
AAAAAATTAGTCAGTTCAAGCAATTTGCTCAGACCACTAGGTGAGGTAGCATGTGCCTGTACTCCAGGCTACTTGGAAGGATCACTGGAGCCCAGTAAGTCAATGCTGGATTGACTGTGAATGTACCACTGCACTCCAAACTGGATGACAGAGTGAGACTCCAACTCAAAAAATAAAAAAATTTATGTAAATTCCAAGAGTATCATGATTGAAACCTTCATAGAACTGGATATTATATAGCTGGGCACAGTGGCCCACACCTGTTATCCCAACAATTTGGGTGATGGAGGTGAGGGGATCACCAGAACCCAGAGGTTTCAGATCAGCCTGGGAAACTGGGCCATACATTGCCTTTACAATAAATCAAAATTAACTGAGCATGGTGACACACACCTGTGGTTCCAGCTACTTGGAAGGCTGAGGTAGAAGAATTTTTAGAGCCCAGCAGGTCAAGGCTAGGGAAGCTGAGAACATGTCACTGCACTGCAGTGTGAGTGAGTGACAGAGTGAAGGAAAAAAAAAAAAAAAAAGGGATATTATAATGCAGAAAACTGTCACTCAAGCAAAAAAAAAAGGGATATTATAATGCAGAAAACTGTCTGCCCCTAGTGCTGTTGGAATTTGTAAACCATATCCCATTAAGTCGACTACTCCCTTTATACATTTCTGACATGTGAGGTAAACCGATCTTTTTTATTTATTGTTTGAGTCAGTCTCACTCCATCACCCGGGCTGGAGTGCAGTGGCACGCTCATGGCCATCCCAGCATCAACCTGCTGGGCTCAGACTACCCTTCTGTCTCAGTCATCGAAGTAGTTGCAACTACAGGCGTGCACTACCACACCCAGCTAGGAAGTTTCACCAAGTTGGAAAGCCTCGTCTCGAACCCATGGGCTCAGGCAAT
>NW_007067940.1:0-392 GCF_000164805.1 Carlito syrichta | reverse complement strand
GTGTGTGTAGGGTGGTGTTGAACCAAGGCACCCAGATACCCCACTAGTCCTGCCCATGCCAAAATGCAAGTGCCACTTTGTTGGCCATTGAGGACTTAGGGAAGGTGACTTCCAGCCAATTAGGAATACAAGTTTGTTCCCCTCAAGTCATACCAGGCAACATCAAGTCAAAGGGAAACCACTTTGCTGCTTTGCATCTGTCACATCATTTTTGCCTTTTAAAAATCCAAAACAAAAGCCAGGTGCAGGAGCCCATGTCTGTAATCCTAGCACTTTGGGAGGCTGAGGCAAGAGGATTGTCTGAGCTCCGGGGTTCGAGATCAGCCTGAGCAACATGGTGAGGCCTTGTCTCTACAATAAATAATTAAAAAAAAAAAATTAGCCAGGCATGG
>NW_007067939.1:0-392 GCF_000164805.1 Carlito syrichta | reverse complement strand
TGGTGGGCGTCTCCCTGGCATCATCCTTGTTTTCACGTCCAGGTGCAGACCTGGTACCGATGCCCGTAAGAGAAGCGTTCTGCTCATTAAGCAAACATGAACAACTAAGCACAACACAGAAGCCACTTGCCAAGCCAGGCGTGTGGATCCATCTCACCAGCCCTGTCCACGGCCCCGTCTACACCCTGCCCTTGCCCTGTCCACAGTGAGAGCTGTCCACAGTGAGAGCCGATGGCGGCAGCAGCGCCCTGACCCTTCTGAGCAGCCCCGCGGTGACAAGCCGGCCAGCGCCTGCCCCCAGGGACATGAGGACTTGGGCCGACACAGTGGCCATCACTGGAGAGCGTGCTCGGTGGAGGCTGGGGTGGAGGCTGAGTGGACGGAGGTCACCA
>NW_007067938.1:0-2150 GCF_000164805.1 Carlito syrichta | reverse complement strand
CCTAGTTAGCTAGCTATTTAAGTCAGCTGGTTAGCTAGATAGCTAGCTAGTTAAGGCAACTAGTTAAGTCAGTTGGCTAGGTAGCTGGCTTGCTATTTAGTGAGCTAGTTTATTCAGTTGGTTAGACAGCTGGATAGCTGGTTAATTCAGCTAGTTAAGAAAACTGGCTAGACAAATGACAAGGTAGGTACCTAAATAGTTAAGTCAGTTAGATAGCTAAATGGCTAGGTAGTGATATCAGCGAGTTAAGTCAGCTGGCTAGCCAACTGGATAGCTGGTTAAGTCTGCTAGTTTAGTCAGCTCTCTAGCCAGCTGACTATGTAGGGAGCTAGCTAGATAAGTCAGCTTGCTAGCAAGCAGGCTAGCTGTTCAATTCACCTAGTTAAGTCAGCTGGCAAGCCTGCTGCCTAGTTATTTAGCTAGCTAGTTGAGTCAACAGGCTAACCAGCTGGCTAGCTTAAGTCAACTAGGTAAGTCAGATGGCTAGACAGCTGGCTAGATAGATAGCCAGCTAGTTATGTCAGCTGACTAGCCAACTTACTAGCTGGTTAAGTCAGCTAGTTAAGTCAGCTGCAACCAGCTGCTTAGTTAGTTAAGTCAACTTATTAATTCAGTTGGCTATACAGCTGGTTAGCTAGTTAAAAAGCTAATTGAGTCTGATGGGTAGCTCTCTGGCTAGCTAGCTATTTCAGCTAGTTAAATCAGCTGGCTAGCTAGGAAGGAAGATAAACAAGACAGCTAGTTATGTCAGCCTGCTAAATAGCTAAGTCAGCTAGTTAAGTCAGCTGGCTAATTAGAGAGTTAGCTAAGTAGCAAGGTAGTTAATCTAGCTAGTTAAGCCTGCTGACCAACTTGGTCGCTAGCTGGTTAAGTCCGCTAGTTAAGTTAGTTTCCTAGCTAGTTAAGTCAGTGAGTTAAGTCAGCAGGCAAGCCAGCTGCCTAGATGGGTAGCTAGCTAGTTAAGTCACAAGGCTAGCCAGTTAAGTAATTAGTTAAATAACCTACTTAAGTAAGCTCAATACCCAGCTGTATAGCTACGTAGTTAAGTAGTTAAGTCAGCTGGTAAGCCAGCCGACTATGTAGATAGCTACCTAGTTAAATCAGCTGGCTATCCACCTGGCTAGGTAGCTACCTAGGTAGTTAGATCAGCCAGTTAGCCTACTGGCTAGCTAGTTAAGTCACCTAGTTAAGTCAGTTGGATAGACAGGTGGATAGTTAGGTTGCTAGATTGTTTAGTCACCTGTCTATCCCGCTGGCTATCTAGTTAAGTCACCAAATTAAGGCAGCAGGCTAGCCAGCTGGCTACCTAGGGAGCTGGCTACTTACATCAGCTGGCTAGACAGCTGTCTAGTTAGTTAAGTTGACTACTTAAGTCAGCTTGCTAGCCAGATGGCTAGCTATATATCAACCTGGTTAATTCAGTTGACTAGAAAGCAGGCCAGCTGTTTAATTCAGCAAGTAACATCAGCTGACTAGAAGCTGGCTAGCTAGGTAGCAAGTTAGGTAAATCAGATGGCTAGCCATCAGTCTAGCTAATTAAGTGAGCAAGTTAAGTCAGCTGGCTAGGAAGCTAGCTAGCTAGGTAGAGAGCTAGTTAAGTCAGCTGTTTAGCCAACTGGCTAACTAGTTACATCAACTAGTTGAGTCAGTTGGCTACCCAGCAGACTAGCTGGTTAAGTCAACTAGTTAATCAGCTGGCTAGACAGCTGGCTAACTAGATAGCAAGTTAGTTAAGTCAGCTGGCTAGTCAGCTGGCTAGCTAGTAAAGTCAGGTAATTTATTCAGCTGGCTTCCCAGCTGGCTAGCTAGGTAGCTAGGCAGTATAGTCAGCTGGCTAGCCAACTGGTTATCTGGTTAAGTCAGCTAGTTAATTCAGCTGGTCAGTCAGCTGGCTATCTAGTTAAGTCAGTTAATTAAGTCAGCTGGCTAGCCAGTAGGCTAGTGGTTAAATCAACTAGTTATGTCTGTTGTCCAGCCAGTTGTCTAGCTAGGATGCTAGCTAGTTAAGTCAGCTAGTTAAGACAGCTGGCCAGCCAGCTGGCTAGCTAGTTAAGTCAACTCTTAATTAGTTGGCCAGCCAGCTGTCTAACTTTTTAAGTCAGCTAGTTAAGTCATTTGGCCAGCCATCTGGCGAGCTACATAGCTAGCTT
>NW_007067937.1:0-436 GCF_000164805.1 Carlito syrichta | reverse complement strand
AGTCCTCTCACCTCAGCCTCCCAAAGTGCTGGGATTACAGGCTGAGCCACTGAGCCTGGCTATACAAAGCCATTTTATTATAGGTTTTCCTATACATAATTATATTTTTATATCGACTGTCTTTATATATATATATATCTTTTGGCTTTTAAAAAATCTTTTTATATAACCTACGTTTATATTTTTAATTGTCCTTAGTACTTTGAGTCTATTTGTATTCCAACATGGACGGCCAGGACCAAACTGGCACCTGTGTTAATTAAGAAAGTAATTTGAGGCTGGGCTCAGTGGCTCAGCCTGTAATCCCAGCACTTTGAGAGGTTGATGTGAGTGGATTGCCTGAGCCCCCAGGTTCGAGACCTGCCTGGGCAACTTGACGAGACTGCATCTCTACAATAAATCAAAAAAATTAGCTGGGTGTGGCAGTGCGCGCTTG
>NW_007067936.1:0-418 GCF_000164805.1 Carlito syrichta | reverse complement strand
TCCTTGGACAACCTGCTGAACCTCTGTGAGCCTCGGTTTCCTGGTTGAAATGGGTCTCATCAAATTAGATTCAATCTTGTATTGGAAGTAGGGTTCTTGTGCAGGCTATGTGTGGGAGGCAACCCCAGTCATTGTAGTGTCTTGATATTCATACCCCTTTTCTCGCGACCTTCTTTGAGGTGGGTCAGGCTTAGGAACTCGCTTCTAGCAAAATGAACATGGCAAAAGTCATGGGATTTCCCTTCTGAGATTAGGTTAGACAAGATTGACTTCTGTCTTGCTAGCTCTTTTTGTGGTGCTTTTTGACGGAGTCATTGTGTCTTGGCTACCCTAACGTGGCAAAAAACTGAGGCCTGTGGCCAACAGCCAGGAAAGAACAGAGGCCCTGGAGCCAATTAAATCATCCCAACAGTCATTG
>NW_007067935.1:0-394 GCF_000164805.1 Carlito syrichta | reverse complement strand
GTATGGATAGTCAAGGGTGAGACTAAAAATGCAAATTGTAAGTTAACTATACAATTGCTGCATTCAGGATACAAATTGGGTTCTAAGCTTCCTAGCAGCCAAGGAGAAAGGGAAAGTTATTAAGTCAAAAAACGAAAACAATTCATAGTGCCCATATCATTTAAAAACCAAACAGAAAGCGAAAGAGAAAAAAGAAAAATGCCTTCTCAGGAGGTTAGGGTCAAAGGGGAAATTAGAGAAATTTTTTCTGGGGTTCTTCACAAGGAAGACATTGTGTAACGACATGAATACCACCGCCCCTAACAATATGGCCATAACAGCCACAGTGATGAATTTCATTGGCTGGTGATCCTAAGCTGTCAGCTTCATATCCCAGGGTAGTTTGTGGGCCGCC
>NW_007067934.1:0-415 GCF_000164805.1 Carlito syrichta | reverse complement strand
ATAAACAAAGAGAAACCCAAATAAAAAGCACAATTCCATTCACAATAGCCACGCAACAAAATGAAATATTTTGACATTTTCCTAACCAGAGATGTGAAAGATCTTACAAAGAAAACTACAAAACACTACTCAAGGAAATCAAAGATGACACAAACAAGTGGAAAAATATTCCATGCTCATGGATTGGAAGAATCAACATTGTTAAGGTGTCCATTCTACCTCAGGCAATCTACAGATTTAAATGCAATAATCATCAAATTACCAACAACATTCTTCTCAGACCTAGAAAAAACAATATGGGATTCATATGGAAACATAAACTACCATGAATATTCAAAACAATCCTCAGAAAAAAAAGCAGGAGGTATCACACTCCCAGACTTTAAACTTTATTATAAAGCTACAATAATCAAAA
>NW_007067933.1:0-444 GCF_000164805.1 Carlito syrichta | reverse complement strand
CCTCAGCTGTCTGGGTAGCTGGAATTACAAGCGCGCGCTACCACGCACGGCTAATTTTTTATTTATTGTAGAGATGAAGTCTCACCAAGTTGCCAGGTGGGTCTTGAACTTGCGGGCTCAGGCAATCCACTCACCTCAGCCTCCCAAGGCGCGGGATTACAGGCTGAGCCACGAGCCCAGCTTGTCAATCCTTTTCTTATAGTATTATGATAGTTGCTCAAGATACACTTATGTATGAGAACATGTGATACTGTTCTTCACTTCTGTGAAAAATCACTCAGTATTATAGACTCTAATTCCATTCAGATTACTGCAAAGTTCATGATTTTGTTCTCCTTTATGGCTGCATAATATTCCATTGTGTATATGTACCATATTTTTAAAATCCAGTCATCTTTTGATGGGCAGCATGGTTGGTTCCATGTTCTTGCTATTGTGAACAAT
>NW_007067932.1:0-395 GCF_000164805.1 Carlito syrichta | reverse complement strand
GTGCAAGATAATTTACAGTTCAGACCCTTGCTAGCCACATGTGACTTTAAACAGGTAACATCTTTCCTCTGAGACATCCGACTCATCTGTTAAATGGGATGATAACAGTAGCTACCGTTTGGAGCTGTGTGAACATTAAATATGGCAATGTGCAAAAATTATTTGGTACAGAGCCTGACCCTTGGTTCATGAGGAGGAAGAAGAGGAAGGGAAGGAGGATAATCAACATATATCATACACTGGAGAGAAAAGTCACTTCAAGTACTGGAAGCAGCCAGGCTATATACTCCATGTCCCACTGGGATTTCTCCAGAGGGCAGCTTTAGTTTTGGGAAAAGTCTCAAAGGAACCTGTCCATTACCCACCATCCCATCAGCTTCATTTTCCCCTCAAGT
>NW_007067931.1:0-510 GCF_000164805.1 Carlito syrichta | reverse complement strand
AATCCACTCACCTCAGCCTCCCAAAGGCATGGGGTTACAGGCTGAGCCACCGAGCCTGGCTATAATTTTTTTTTTTAATTGTAGAATAAAGGTTTCTCCGTATTGTCCAGGTTGGTCTCAAACCCCTGGGCTCAGGCAATCCTCTTGCCTCCGCCTCCCAAAGTGCTGGGATGACTGGCGTGAGCCACCGCGCCCCGGCTGGGGCGATTATTAAATACAATAAGGGTTACATGAACACAAGCACTGTGACGCCACAACAGCCGATCTGACCAAGCCGGCGCTACTCAGTTACTAAGGGGTAGTGTCTACCGCAGGGGAGGCTGGACAAGGGGGTGATTCATGTCCTGGGTAGGACGGAGCTGGACAGCAAGAGATTTCATCACACTACCCAGAACAGCGTGCAATTGAAAACTTGTGAATTGTTTATTCTGGAATTTTCCATGTAATATATTTGGACTGAGGTTGACCAGGGGTAACTAAGATGGTGGATCAGGGGAGAATATTGTAGTT
>NW_007067930.1:0-429 GCF_000164805.1 Carlito syrichta | reverse complement strand
CCTATATGTGGGAACGAATGAAGGAGAAGAAGGGGTAAAGTCTGTGATTAGGTGTCAGAGGGGTTGCAGTGGGGATTCCTGGGGTCAGCGCTGGACAGCCATACATCACTTCAAAAGGCGAGAGTTGGGATGGTTTTTTTGGGAGAACTCTCATGCGGAAGAGGGCCAGTGGTGGGAGGGAGACCCAGTCTCGATGAAGTTTGAGGGATAACTTGGTGAGAGTGTCTTTGAGGGTGCGATTGACTTGCTCAACCTTTCCGGACGATTGTGGGTGGTATGGGATATGGAAATGCCAGTTAATGTGGAGGTCGGTTGTTAGGGATTGTATTGCTCGTAAGGTAAATTCGGGTCCGTTATCAGACTGGAGAGATAAAGGGACACCAAACCTAGGAATTATGTGATTGGCAAGGACGGACCCTACAGTTGCTG
>NW_007067929.1:0-395 GCF_000164805.1 Carlito syrichta | reverse complement strand
CTTTCGATTCCTCTACATTACCTTCTATTCCTCTTCATTCAATTCCTCTCCATTGCATTCCAACCCACAACATACCTCTCCATTCCATATCTCTCAATTCCATTCCTTTCCGTTGCAATCCATTTCTCTCCGTTCCATTCAATTCTTTTTCATTCCACTCCATTTTACTCCATTTGATTCTTCTCCAATCCACACCATTCCATTCCACTCCACTCCATTTCATGCCAATCCATTCCTCTCCATTCCATTCCTATCCATTCCATTTCTGTCCATTCTCTTTCTATCTTACAGTCCATTCCATTCAATTTCATTAGTGTCCATTGTGTCCCATTCCATCCATTCCTCTCCATGTATTTCCATCTATTCTGCTCCTTTTCATTTCTCTCTATTTCATT
>NW_007067928.1:0-414 GCF_000164805.1 Carlito syrichta | reverse complement strand
AGCTGACTTAAATAACTCGCTACCTATCTAGCCTTCTGGCTAGCCAGCTGACTTAACTAGCTGATTTAACTATCTAGCTGCCTAGCTGGTCAGCTAACTTATATAGTTAGCTAACTAGCTAGCTACCTAGCTAGTCAGCTGACATAAATATTTATCTAACCATCTAGTTACCTAGGCAAAAAAACTGACTTTAACAGTTAGCGGCCTAGCTAGCTTGCTGACTTAACCAGCTAGCTAACTAGGAAGCTTACTCGTTATCTTACATGCTGGCTAGCTGACTTAACTCATCATCTAAAGTGCTACCTTGCTAACTCAACCAGCTGACTTAGCTCGTTAGCTAACTATCTAACACGCCTATTCAACCAGCTGACACAGCCCTTTTGCTAACTAGCTAGCGAGCTGACTCAACCAGCT
>NW_007067927.1:0-638 GCF_000164805.1 Carlito syrichta | reverse complement strand
TAAACAGCTGGTCTGCTTACTAGTCAGCTCATTTAACCTGGTGGATATATAGCTAACCAGGTGGCTAGCAAGCTGACTTAACTAGTCGACTTAACTAAGTAGCTAGCTGTCTAGCCCGCTGATGTAATTAGCCAGCTACCAGCTAGACTACTGGCTAGACAGCTGACTTAACTAGGTGACAACTATATAGCCAGCAGGATAGACAGTTGACTTAATTATCTAGCTACCTAACAAGCCAGCTGTCTAGCCAACTGACTTAACTAGGTGACTTAACTAGCTAGCCAGCTAGCTAGCTGGCTGACTTAATTGCCTAGGTACCTGGCTATCCACCTGGATAGTCATCTGACTTAACTAGCAAGCTACTTACATAGCCTGCTGGCTTGCCAGTTGAGTTAACACCTAGCTACCTAGCTAACCAGTTGGCTATTGAGCTGATTTAACCTGGTTATTTAACTACCTAGTTAAATGGTTAGCCAGCTGACTTAACTAGCTAGTTACCCAGCTAGGCAACTGGCTGGCAGCTGACTTAACTCACTGAATTAACTAGCTATCAAGCTGACTTAACTATCTGACTTAATCTGCTAGCTACCAAGCTAGTCAGCTGGCTTAACTAGCTAGCTTAACTAACTAGCTACCTA
>NW_007067926.1:0-1467 GCF_000164805.1 Carlito syrichta | reverse complement strand
CAAGCTGTTTATCAGGGTAGATATCTAGTTAAGTCAACTGGCTAGCCAGCTGGTTAGCTAATTATATCACCTAGTTAAATCATCTATTTAAGTTAGCTCACTGGCCATCAGGTTAGCTAGGTAGTTAAGTAGTTAAATAAGCTGGCAAGCCAGTGGGCTATGTAGGTAGGTAGTCTGCTAAGTCAGCTGGCTATCCATTAGGCTATCTTGTCATGTCAGCTAGATAAGTCTGCTGGCGATGCAGCTGTGTAGCTAGGTTGCTAGCTAATTAATTCCGCTGGCTAGCCAGGTGGCTACTTCATTCATTCAGCTATAGAAGTCTCTAGGCTCTCTATGTTCCTGGCTAGTTAGGTAGCTAGGCAATTAAGTCAGCTTGCTAGACAGGTGGCCATCTAGTTGTCAGCTAATTTAGTAGCTGCCTAACCTGCTGACTAGCTTGTTAAAGCAGCTTGTTAAGTCAGTTATTTAGCCAGCTGCCTAGCCAATTAAAAAGTTAGTTATGTCTGATGGGTAGCCAGTTGACCTACTATTTATTTCAGCTAGTTAAGTCAACTGGCTAGCTAGGTAGCTAGCTAGTTAAGTCAGCTAGATATACCAGCTTAATAGCTAGTTAAATAAGCTAGCTATATGATAGCTAGCTAGGTAGCTATCTAGTTAAATCAGCTAGTTAAGTCAGCTGGATAGCTAGGTAGCTACCTAGTTAAGTTAGCTAGTTAAGTCAGCTGACTAGTTAGTTAAATCAGTTAGTTAAGTCAGCTGGCTTGCCAGCGGCCTAGCAGTACAGCTAGATAGGTAAGTCAGCTGACTAGCTAGCTGGCTACCTAGTTAAGTCACCTAGTAATGTCAGCTCACTGGCCAGGAGGTTGTCTAGGTAGTTAGGTAGTTAAGTCAGCTGGCAATCCAGTAGGCTATGTAGATAGGTAGCTAGTTAAGTCAGTTGTCTAACCATCAATCGTCTAGTTATGTCAGCTACTTAAGTCAGCTGGCTATCCAGCTGTCTACCTAGGTAGTTAGTTAGTTAAGATGGCGGGCTAGACAGGTGGCTACTCTCGTTATGTCAGCTAGTTAAGTCAGCTGACTAGCCTGCTAGCTAGCTAGGTAACTAGGCAATTAATTCAGCTTGCTAACCAGCTGGCTAACTAGTTATGTCACCTAGTGAAGTCAGCTGGCTAGCCACCTGACTAGCTAGGTAACTTGCTAATTAAGTCAACTGGCTAGACAGCTAGCTAGTTAAGTCAGCTGACCATTCAACTAGCTAATGAATTCAGCTTGCTAGTCTGCTTGCTAGTCCGCTAGCTAGTTAAGTCAGCCAGCTATTTAGCTAGCTTCTCACCTAGATAGTTAAGTCAGTCAACTAGCTAGCCAGATACCTAGCTAGTTAAATCAGCAAGCTAGAGAGTTAGGGACGTTTGCTAGCTAGTTATGTTTGTTTGCTAGCTAGCTAGATATTTGCTAGCTAGTTATGTC
>NW_007067925.1:0-397 GCF_000164805.1 Carlito syrichta | reverse complement strand
TATCTCCTTAGCCAACTAGTTTGGTCAGCTGGCTAACTCATTAGCCAACTAGTTGAGTCAACTGCCTAGCTCCTTAGTCAACTAGTTGGGTCTGCTCGTCAACTCGTTAGCAAACTAGTTGTCAGCTGGCTAACGTGTTAGCCAACTAGTTAAGACTACTAGCAACCTCGTTAGCCAACTATTCAAGTCAACTGGCTAACGAGTTAGTTAACTAGTTAAGTCAGCTAGCTAACTAGTCAGCCAACTAGTTAAGTCATCTGGCTAACTAGTTAGCCATCTACTTAAGTCATCTAGCTAGCTTGTTTGCCAACTTGTTAAGAATTCTAGTTACTTTGTTAGCCTACTTGTTAAGTCAGCTAGTTAACTCGTTCACCAACTAGTTGTTAGCTAGCTAACC
>NW_007067924.1:0-530 GCF_000164805.1 Carlito syrichta | reverse complement strand
GCCCCAGCAGGTCGAAGCTGCGGTGGTCGGGAGCGGCCACTGCACTCCAGTCTGGGCGATAGAGTGAGACTCCAACTCAAAGAAAAGTGTGTCCCACCAAAGAGAATTTATACCTGCTAGGTGATTGCCCTGTGAGAGAAACCTGATTCCAACAATCAATTTACTAGCTAAAGGTAGGGTGCGGTGGCTCACACCTACAATCCCAGCACTTTTGGAGGCAGAGGTGAGAGGATTTCCTGGCTCACACCTATAATCCTAGCACTTTGAGAGGCTGAGGTAGGAGGATCATTGAACTCAGGAGTTTGAGATCAGCTTAGGCAACACTCTGAGACATTGTCTCTACCCCTCCCCCCCACAAAAAAAATTAGCCAGGAGTGGTGGCTCACACCTGTAGTCTCAGTTACTAGAGTGGCTGAGATGGGAGGATCGCTTGAGCCCAGGAGGTTGAGGCTGCGGTGGGCTGAGATCGTGTCACTGCACTCCAGCCTGGGTGACAGAGTGAGACTCTAACTAAAAAAAAAAAAAAAAAA
>NW_007067923.1:0-734 GCF_000164805.1 Carlito syrichta | reverse complement strand
GAATGGGCCGACTCCATAATGGACATTCCAGTGACTATGTCTTTCCTGTGACTGATGCCCTAGTACCTGGCCTTCATATATTATAGGTGCCACATTGATAAGACTTCTGTGAAGTGTGTCACAGTGACTGTTTCTCCTCCACAAAAGGAACCACAGTGACTGAGCTTTCTCTGTGTTTGGTACACCAATGTCTGGACATCCTGTGTGACTGGTGCTGCAGTGACTGGTCCACTTCTGTGATGGATTTGCTAGCAACTGGGCCTGTTTCAAAAGAGATGTCCCAATGACTACACCTCTTCTGTGATGGATTCCCAGTAACTGGTCCTCCTTTGTAATGGGAATGACCCTTCTCCATTATTTGTGCACCAGTGACTGTATACCAGAGTAACAAGCCCATTTCTGAGATGAGATTCCTAATCACTACCTCTCTGTGATGCATGACTTTGTGACTGGCCCTCCTATGTAGTGGTTTCCACAGTGACTGCTCCTGCCTTGTAATAGGTGCCCTAGTGCCTGACCCTCCCTGTATTATGGGTGTCCCAGTGACTGCCCTTCATCTGTGATGAGTATCCACATGACTGGAACTCCCCCATATTTGGTGTCCTGATGACTAGTCCCCCTCTGTGATGGGTCACCACTGATTGATGCTCCTGTAAAATGGGTGACCCAGTGATTCAACCTCCTCTGTACTGGTTGCCCTGTAACTGACCTTCTGATAAAATCTATGCACCATT
>NW_007067922.1:0-503 GCF_000164805.1 Carlito syrichta | reverse complement strand
GTTGTCATAAAGTTTATGACTATTGGGGAAGGGAGATGAATAAAGAAGACCTAGGTGGTTTTACCAGGTATGAGGAAGGTGATTCCTCTTTGCTTTCTCCACAATGTTCAATCTCCTTAACACTCCTTTATCTACAGAGAAAATCTACATGCTCATTAGTAACTTTTAGAGTACCATTTGTGTTTTGTTTGCAGAGTTGCCAGATTTCACCAATAAAAATACAGGAAGCCTCCAGCAATCACAATTGATTTCCTTCAGGGACATTCAGATAAGCAATCAATATTTTTTCTGTGTGTTTGTCTCAAATATTTCAGAGGACATACTTTTACTAAAAAATGATGTCTGAAATTCACATTTAATCGAGCATCCTGTATTTCATCTAGCAATTTGGCTAAGATGTGGATAAAAGCAAGAAAGTTTATTTTATTGGCTTACATGCAAACTGAGGGAAAGTTGCCTGGAGGCTTTCAGGCAATAACAGCTGTTCCGAAACTTGGTTGCAC
>NW_007067921.1:0-400 GCF_000164805.1 Carlito syrichta | reverse complement strand
CTAACTAGTGAGCTAGCAAACTTAGCTAGCTAACTTAGCTAGCTAACTTAGTTATCTGACTTAAGTACTTGTCTAACGAGATAGCTAGCTGACTTAACAAGTTGGTTAATGAGTTAGCTGTTTTAAATAGTTGGCAAACGAGTTAACTGGCTGAATTAACTAGTTGGTTAAGGAGTTAGGTAGGTGACTTAACTTGTTGGCTGAGGTGTCGGCTGACTAGTTAGCTGGTTTAAAGCTTTAGCTGACTCCTCTGTCGACTTGTTAGCTGGCTTAGCAAGTTGGCGGACTAGTCAGCCAACTAGTTAACAGGGTTAATTATTTGACCTACGAGCTGGCCCGCTTTTTAGCTTGGTTAACTAGTTGGCTTGCTGATTTGCTGACCTAACTAGTCGACCGACTT
>NW_007067920.1:0-444 GCF_000164805.1 Carlito syrichta | reverse complement strand
CTTATTTCTGATGTTAGTGGGAAAGCTTTCAGTTTCTCACCATTAAGTGTGATGCTAGTTGTGGGTTTTTAGTAGATGTTCTATTGCAGGTGGAGGATGTTCTCTATTCCCAGTTTCCTGAGGGCTTTTATCATGAATGGGTGTTAGATTTTGTCAAATACTTTTTATGCATTTACTGATATGATCACGTGATTTTTCTTTTTTAGTCTGTTGATATGATAGATTACACTGATTTTCAGAAGTTGAATTTGCCATGCATACTTGGAATAAATCCCACTTGGTTGTGGTATGCAATTATTTTTATCCATTGTTAGATTTGATTTGCTAACATATCGTAGAGGGGTTTTGTATCTATGTTCATGAGAGGTGTTGATTTATAGGATTTTTGTTTGTTTGTTTTTATATAATGCCTTTATCTGGTTTTTGTATTAGGGTACTTCTGGG
>NW_007067919.1:0-644 GCF_000164805.1 Carlito syrichta | reverse complement strand
GCTACCATGCCCGGCTAATTTTTTTGATTTATTGTAGAGATGAGGTCTCGCCAAGTTGCCCAGGCGCGTCTCGAACCTGCGGGCTCAGGCAGTCCACTCACCTCAGCCTCCCAAAGCGCGGGATTACAGACTAAGCCACCGAGCCCGTCTCCCATTCTATTCTTAAAGGGGGCCATCACCCCCAGAGATTTCGGCTGTCTTAGTCCTAAACAGCCTCCTCCCCCCTGCCCCCACAACCTCATATCATTCAAATCTCCCCATGGGTGATTTAGTGTGAGTGAGTTTGGGCTTACAAGTCTGACTGACTTCAGTTTGGTCAACCTTATGTTTGCATTTAAAAGGCATTATTAGCCGGGCTCGGTGGCTCAGCCTGTAATCCTACGCCTTTGGGAGGCTGAGGTGAGTGGATTGCCTAGGCCCGCGGGTTCGAAACCCGCCTGGGCAGCAAGACCTCATCTCTACCATAAATCAAAAAATCAGCTGGGCGTGGTAGCGCATGCCTGTAATTCCGGCTCCTCCGAAGGCTGAGGCGGAAGGATCACCGGAGCCCGGCAGGTGGAGGCTGCGGTGGCCGGGAGTGGCCACTGCACCCCAGTCTGGGCGACAGAGTGAGACTCCAACTCAAAAAAATAAAAATAAAATAA
>NW_007067918.1:0-506 GCF_000164805.1 Carlito syrichta | reverse complement strand
TTTGATTTATTGTAGAGATGAGGTCTCATCAAGTTGCCCAGGCAGGTCTCAAACCCGCGGTCTCAGGAAATTCACTCACCTCAGCCTCCCAAGGCTCGGGATTACAGGCTGAGCCACTGAGTCCGGCCAGAAAATATTTTAGAAAAAAATTATCTTTATTTTAATAGTGATTGAAAGGTGGTTGACTTCTCTAAAATCACTGAGATACAATCAAATGACAGCATACTGCAAGAACCCCAAGTTTTTAGAATCTCAAACCAGTAATCTTTGTTTTATAATTGAACTTCTCATAATCCGTGGGATATAACTTAGAAATGAAGACTAACAAAGAGTTGCAAGCAAAGTTTCAACATGAAGTAAATAAGTTTAGGATAAAAAATAAACTCTTAAATATCTATAAAACAGCCGGACTCGGTGGCTCAGCCTGTCATCCCGCGCCTTTGGGAGGCTGAGGTGAGTGGATGGCCTGAGCCCGTGGGTTCGAAACCCGCCTGGGAAGCGAGACC
>NW_007067917.1:0-777 GCF_000164805.1 Carlito syrichta | reverse complement strand
GTAGTTAAGTCGCTGGCTAACTAGTTATGTCTTTTAGTTAAATCAGTTAGCTAAGTAGTTAAGTCAGCTAGCTAAGTCAGCTAGTTAAGTCAGCTTTCTAATTTAGCATTGTAGTTAGCTGACTAGTTACATCAGCCAGATAGCTACCTGGCTAGCTAGTAATGTCAGTGAGTTAAATCACCTGGGTATCCAACTGGGTAGCTGGTTAAGTCAGCTAATTTAGACAGCTGTCTAGCCAGCTGGCTAGGTAGGTAGCTAGCTAGATAAGTCAGCTTGCTAGGCAGCAGGTAGATGGCCAGCTAGTTAAACTGGCTGGCTAGCCGTCTGACCAGCCGGTTGGCAGGCTAGTTAAGCCAGCTGGCTATCCGACTGTCCAGCCAGGCGACTGCCTATTTAGCTGGCTGGTTAGCCTGCTGGCCAACCCACTAGCTAGCTAGCTGGATGCCTAGCCAGCTAGCCAGCCAGGTAGCTAGCTACTTAAGCTAGCTGCCTAGGCATCTAGTCTACCATGTAACTACCTAATTAAGTCAGCTGGCTAGACAACTAGCCAGCCAACTACCTCCTCAGCTAGTTAAGTCAGCTAGCTACTTAATTCAGCTAGCTAGTTTACTATATAGTCAGTTAGCTAGTTAAGTCAGCTGGCTAACCATCAGGCTATCTAGTTATGTCCGCTAGTTAAGTCAGCTGGCTATTCAGCTGTCTAGGTATGTAGAGAGTTAGTTAAGTGTGTTGGCTAGCCAGCTGGCTACTTAGTTAAGTCAGCCAGTTAAGTCAGTT
>NW_007067916.1:0-508 GCF_000164805.1 Carlito syrichta | reverse complement strand
CAACTCAAAAAAAAAAAAAGGTACTTTTAAAAAAATTTATTGTAGAGATGAGGTCTCACCAAGTTGCCCAGGCTGGGCTCAACCCCTGGGCTCAGGCAGTCTTCTTGTCTCACAGGTGAGAGCCACCATGCTTGGCCTGACTCCAAGTTTAAAGGAAGTTCTACTGTGGGTATGAAATGTTATCAAACAGTATTCCGTGCTACAGCATTTTTTTGTGAGTCAATTGTCATTGCCTTTTATTTTTTTATTTTTTTGAGTTGAAGTCTCACTCTGTCAAACCAGACTGGAGTGCAGTACAGTGGTATGCTCCTGGTCATCGCAGCCTGGACCTGCTGAGCTCAGGTGATACTTCCACCTCAGCCTTCCAACTAGCCAGAACTACAGGCACGCACTACCACGCCCGGCTTATTTTGATTTATTGTAGGGACACGGTCTCGCCAAGTTGCCCTGGTGATTCTCGAACCCGTGGTCTTAGGCAATCCACTCGCCTCGGCCTCCCAAAGTGCTG
>NW_007067915.1:4766-5888 GCF_000164805.1 Carlito syrichta | reverse complement strand
CCTTTCTTTGCAAGACCATCAGGACAATCACACACTTTCCTGGTTAGCAGCACTCCATATATATATATAAATTTATTTATTTATTTATTTATCTCATCCTCCTTGCAACTTGATCTCCTTGTCTTCTTCTAATCACCATTCTTTAATGATGACATCCATTTCTATGTTTTCTATATACTTTGATTACTAGAAGTTTATCTGTAGTCATGACTTCTGTCCTGAGTTGTACACTAATATTGCTAATAGACATCCCAAAATTGATGTCTAAAATAATACTTTAAAAAAGTCTTCCTCTAACCGGGCTCGGTGGTTCAGCCTGTAATCCCACACCTTTGGGAGGCTGAGGTGAGTGGATTGCCTGAGCCCGCGGGTTTGAGACCTGCCTGGGCAGTCAGACCTCATCTCTACAATAAATCAAAAAATCAGCTGGGCATGGTAGCACATGCCTGTAATTCTGGCTACTCGGAAGGCTGAGGTGGAAGGATCACCGGAGCCCAGCAGGTCGAGGTTGCAGTGGCCGGGAGTGGATATATATATATATATCTGAAAACTTGCCATTCTCATCACTTTGACCACAATCTTTCCATCTAAATTACCATTACCTTTCCCCTCCACTTCACAATAGTCTTCTAATCAGTCACAGTGCTTCTACTCCATCCCTTCTTACACTAAATACAGTGATTTTTTTTGAAAGCAGGATTTATTGAGAGGACAGAAATGCTCCCACAGTGGGAAGAGACCCAAAGGAGTTGCTTAAGAAATTTTGTAAGAAATGAATTAAGATCATGTCACTCCTCTGCTCAAGGAATTCCCACACTACTTAGAGAAATTTCCAACTCACCATGGCTTTCAAGGTTCCATATGACTGGACTTCTGTTCTGCCTCTTTGAATCCATCTTCTATCACTCTTTGCCATCACTGTTCCAGACACCTGGAATTCTTGTTGTGGCTTGAACATGTCAAGATCTCTCTTACTTTTACAGTTCACACACTTAATCACTATCAAGACTTTATGCACTCCTCCCTTTATTTATGTCATTCAGTTATAAAACAATAGCATTCTCTAGAGTTCCCATTGTAACCCAAGCTCTGGTTTTATTTTTCACCATAATAATTACCACT
>NW_007067915.1:2473-4572 GCF_000164805.1 Carlito syrichta | reverse complement strand
AAAGTTTGCATTCTATTTTTAAAAGATATATGATTTTACTCTTCTGATCAGTGTTAACACAATACATAGATTTTAAAAATAGGCTTTGGAATCACACAGCCTGAGTTCAAATCCAATTCTGCTTTTGTCTCTAAACCACAGGGGTTTTACTCTCTGTAAAAAAAAGGATAATCATATTCACTTCTTAGAGTTGACACCAATAATAAATGAGATAATGTTTAATAGTGTTTCATACAAATGCTAATAATTACTCTTTATTATTATATTTTATAACTTTCTCATGGATGAATGAATAAGTAAATCAGTGAATTTGAAGTAGAGATCTTGTATATATTTCTTCATCAGTTTCCTTCCCCCTCTAAAAAAAGATGAAATAGACAGGTGTTGTCATGAAGACATCCAAGTAAAAGTAATTCTCTCTGACTCTCCAAAAGACTTGAAAACACAGACCCAGAGAAGGTTGATCAGATAAGTAGCGAATTAAAGACTTTTTGCCTGTGAAGAGTAGGTGTGGCCTTCAGGAGCTTTTCAAAAAAAGGCCTCCCACTAACAGAAGAATTTAGGCCTGAAGCCATATATTGTTAAAGCTATTATTGGCTCTAAGAGGTTATTTAAAACACAGAATCTTAGAGGGGAGAGAGCCTGGAGTTTTATGAGATTGAAGATTTTAAGAAATTTGAACCAGGCTTCCTTCCACTGCCTAGACTATAAAACATTTTTTAATGAGTTGAAATTAAGGAAGGACTACACCTACTAGAAAATAAGAGAAGAAAGTTCTATTAGTTTGAGGTTTCAGATTTGATTTAAAAAAAGATGACAGTGTAAAGCCCAGTTGTGACAGGTCGCTTTTTGAAAGTAGCTTTTAAAGTATTTTTCGTATCCTAAATTTGCACTTTTTGCAGACTTGTGCACATATATTCTGCTTTCAGAATAGTTATGCAAATTGTACACAACAAACATAAAAGGTGGAAGCTTTTTAATAAAGAAATTGCATTTATAAATGATCTGTACTAGAATATAATAAATCTTCAGTTATAGTCAATGACTACTCGTGTTGTACAACAGATACCTTCTATTTTAGTTGCTAATAAAAGGTTACACAACTCAAAAAAAAAAGAAATTTGAAGTGCAACAAGGTCAAATTTCAAAGATAAAAACTCAGCTTTCAGTAGAAGTTTTATTTTTCAGTTCTACAATTATTTATTCCAAGTCCAATATTTTTAGTAAAATATTATTGTATTTTATTGTAATTTACCTAGAAAACCTTGCATTATAATTTTGCATGAGATTATTAAATATCATTGATAACCTAGTTGTCAAAATTTGCAGATCTTCTAATATAGTATCTGAACATTTTAATAAGTACAGCTCACATCTCATATCTAATAAGGGTGCTTTCCAGTCCAAAGTATATCAGTATATGCAAAATAACTGAACATTTTCTTGTGCTTTATTATAACAGGGGGAAAATGAAAATGTTGATAGTAATAATAACTGTGAAACAAAAACTATACAGTTGAAATGGAAATCATTAGGAATGTAGAAAGCAGTATTCTCTTGGTTCCAATCAGATGCTCACTTGGCATAAGCTGTTAACAGCATTCTTTGAACTGTGAATACAATCATCTTGTATAAAACCCTGTAATTAGACTATCAAAGATTATATTTATAGGTAAATATAAAGGGTAAGTAAAAAATTTGCTCTCTCAGAATAATATGTAAAATTATTGTTTGTGCTTTACATATATACATGTGTGTATATATGTATGTGTATATATATCTCTCTTTCCCACAGATCGAAGAGTTTGAAAGTTGAGCTTTGTAAAAGTCTAAACAAGCAAAGTGAGCAAGAGCATCACCACGTGGTAGAATACTGAAAGTGAAAATGTATGCACCTCATACTCTATTAAAGCCTCTTCAACCTATAATAGAAGAAATATTTAAAGAAGGAAATAGTGATTATCCCCACTAGTTCTTCACTTAAAAGACTGATTTTGAGGTTCTTAAACCTGGAAAACTTATGGCACCTTACAATAGGTTACTGCAAATTTTTTCCTGTGGTCCCACACATTAAAGACCCATAATCAATACTACTGAAA
>NW_007067915.1:0-1516 GCF_000164805.1 Carlito syrichta | reverse complement strand
TCCGCCTCAGCCTTCTGAGTTGCTGGAACTACAGGCATGCGCTACCATGCCCAGCTAATTTTTTGATTTATTGTAGAGATGAGGGCTCACCAAGTTGCCCAGGTGGGTCTCGAACCCGCAGGCAAAAAACTTATTTTTAAAAAACAATTTGTTGCTAAAACATAGTGGAAATCAATGACAATAAATTATTAAGTACATATGGGTAGCCACAGTATAAATTGTGTAGATGATACTGAATTGTTTTTAAAACACAGACATAAGATCAAAAGGCAAGTGGTCAAATATGTGTGAGTTTAAAGCAGAACATACACAGAATACAGTAATTGTCATTTTTGACATAAAGGACGATTATAGTTAAGCTTTACATATGCAAGTCAAAATGACATTAGCACATATTTAAAAGAGCATATACCTAACAGGAAAACCACATATATCTGTACACTTAGAGATAGCACATATGCATCTTAGTTTCAATCTATTATTTTTCTAAAATAGTTTCAATCTATTATTTTTTTAAATTCGGAGAACCTAAATTTCCAGATTACTTTTACAGTCTGTTTATGCAGAAATGCTAAAGATGTAATACAGAAACAAACTGCACTTAGCCACTATGTAATTACCTATCAGCCACAAAGAAAATACTGTTTAATGTATATAATAAAAGTGAATGAGACAGTTGTTAATTAGCAGTTTTAATACAATACTATTAAAAAGAATAAAATGTATTAAATATATAATACTATATATAAATATAATAAAATTTAAAGCCTATATTGCAAATAATGTCATAAGGAAAGATGTTTCTAGATTGACTAGAAGAAAAATACTGTAATGAGAGAGAAAATATAGTGGTTGTGAATAAGAAACATAAAATAGGAAAGTAGGAAAGATATTCCAGTTGAGGACAGCTACTTTCTTTCTTTAAAAAATCTCTCCTACAACAATACAAAAAAGATTTTAGCAGCTCTATGTGTCATTGTCAAAGAGTAGACTAGATGGACAATAACTTCAGGTGACTTAGGGATTTGTAAACTTGAAACTTGGGCAACTAAGAGAACGCACCAATAACAAAAGATAGGCAAAAAGTAGTTTAATTGGGCAAATTGAAGAGGTTTTTATGCCATTTCCAATATTCTATAGGTGAAAACTAGTTTTGGGAAAGAATAAGTTATACACACTAACAAATATACATTCAGAGTGGGTCTCCTGGAAGATGAAACTCTCTGAGATGCCAAATATCAAGCTATTCTGGTTATTCTCAAGATGTTTTCCATGTTGGAATGCTCCAGAAAACCAAATATCAGTTTACAGTCTACAAAGCTAATTTGGATATAGACTTCTAAAGCAACTATGTTAAGATCTTCTGTATAAAATTGCGATAATATAGTTTATCATCTATGGTAGATTGAATAGTATTCCCCAATATTCATGCACATCTAGAAGTTTGGAATGTCACTGTATTTTGAAACAAGGTCTTTGCAAATGTCATTAGCCAAGGATCAAGAATAGATCATAC
>NW_007067914.1:0-460 GCF_000164805.1 Carlito syrichta | reverse complement strand
TAACTGACTTAATTAGCTGGTCAGCTGTATAGCCACCTGACTTATTTGCCTAACAACCTACATAGCCAGCTGACTTAATTAGCTGATTTAATGACATATCCAACTGACTTGCTATCTACCTAGCTATCTAGCGATCTACCTAGCTAGAGAGGTGGATAGCCAGTTGACTTAACTAGCTGACATAACTAGATAGCCTAAAGTATAGACAGTTGATTTATATTGCTACCTACCTACATAACCCGCTGGCTTGCAAGCTGACTTAACAAATAACTACCTAGCTAATCTGCTGGCCAGCAAACTGACTTAACTAGGTGATAGCTAGCTAGCCAGCTTGATAGACAGCTATATTAAATAGGTAGATAACATGTCAGGAACGTGACTAGCCAGCTGACTTAACTGACTGTCTTAACTAGCTAGGCAACTGACTTAACTAGCTGACTTAACTAGCTAGCTAACTAGC
>NW_007067913.1:0-403 GCF_000164805.1 Carlito syrichta | reverse complement strand
AATTGTATGCAAAGGAAGGGAATGGAGACGAATGGAATAGAGAGGAATGGAATGAAGTGGAATAGAATGTAAAGTAATGGAGAGAAAAAGAATGAAAGGAAATGAAATGGAATGCGGAGGAATAGAAAGGAATGAAAAGGAATGGAATTGATTTGAGAGGAATGGAATGAAATGGAAGAGAATGGATTGGCATGGAAAGGAGAAAAATTGAATGGAGTGGAGAGGTGTGGAATGGAATGGTATAGAATGGAGAGGAGTGAAATGGAATAGAATGGAATGGAGACGAACGGAATGTAGAATAATAAAATAGAGAGGAAAGGAATGGAATGATATGGAGGCGAATGGAATGGAGAGGAATAGAATAGAAAGGAATGGAATGGAATGGAGAAAATTATATGGAATT
>NW_007067912.1:0-475 GCF_000164805.1 Carlito syrichta | reverse complement strand
CAATTGTAGACTTTTTTCAAAGATTAATTGACAGTTTCTATAAAAGAAGTCATGCAAAGTGAAGAAATTGTCAAGGTTATTTATAAAGAAATGCAAAATTTTATTGTATTTATTTTACAAATTATGAAAATTATAAGTCAAAAGGAGCAATAGGTAGTTAACTGGCATATATTTGGAAGACCATATTCTTTCTTAATCCTTTCTTAATCCTTCTTAGTTTTTTTGTATGAAAACCATGTGGAATATATATATGGTCTATCCATGGAAACAAGGATTTTTTCTATTTCACTAGTGTCTTCTGGTTCCTAGACTGACATATGATCAGTACTTTTTTGGATGAAATACCAGTTTTTCAATGCAAGTATCCACATGGGCCATGCCTTTCTTATAAATCATATAATAAGTTAGTGGTTCTATATTTCTGAAAATAGTGTGTAAGATTTATATAAAATAAAACTTAAACTCATATATTATT
>NW_007067911.1:0-543 GCF_000164805.1 Carlito syrichta | reverse complement strand
GGTGTGTGTGTGTGTGTGTGTGTGTGTGTGTGTGTGTGTGTATACGGGCCTGTGCCTAAGGCACCCAAACCATGCTGTTAGTATGAAAATATGATCTGCAGCATGCCATGCACGTTAGTTCACACACAGGGTTTGCGTACACACGCACACCCTTATTTGCCCATCTGCACCTCATTTTAGAGGGTGCAACTGCATCCACAGTCGTGATTTTTTGCCATCCCTCCGCCCCCCAACCCTCCCCACCCCCACTCACTTCTTAGTCGGGCGCCCTCCTTGCAGGGACCCATGCAGGTGTGGGCTCGAGGTGTGAGCCTCCACACTGAGCCTTCCATTGCTCTGCAGGAGGCCTGTGGGTCGAGATCCGGCGGTGAGCAGACTGGAGTCCAAGCCGCTAGCCACCGGCAGCCCCTTCTTCCTCCCTGGGGACCCCTGGATGTGCGTTCAGTTCCTGCGGCCACTACCACGCCAGCCTGATGGGCGAGAGGCAAGGTCGGCACCCGGAGCCAAGCGGGACCCCCGGGTGTGTCCCGGCAAGGCTGGAGC
>NW_007067910.1:0-566 GCF_000164805.1 Carlito syrichta | reverse complement strand
ACATAGCTACCTGGCTTGCTAGTGATGTCAGCCACTTACGTTAGCTGGCTAGTCAACTGGTTAGCAGATTAAGTCATCTAGTTTCGTCAGCTGTCTAGCCAGCTGGCTAAGTAGGTATCTAGCAAGATGTCAGCTTGCTAGCCAGCAGGCTAGCTGTTCAAGTCAGCTATTTAAGTCAGTTGGCTAGCCTGCTGGCTAGTTAGGTAGCTAGCTAGTTAAGTCTGGTGACTAGCCAGGTGGCTAGCTATGTAGTAAGCTAGTAAGTCACTTGACTAGCCAGCTGGCTAACTAATTAAGTCTGCTAGTTAAGTCAGATGGCTAGCCAGCTAGGTAGCTAGGTAGAGAGCTAGTTAAGTCAGCTGGCTAAGTAGTTAAATCAGCTAGTTGAGTCAGCTGACTAGCTTGGTAGTTAGCTAGTTAAGTCAACTAGTTGAGTCAACTGTCTTGCTAGTTAAGTCAATTAGTTAAATCAGTAGGTTAGCAAACTGACTAGCATGGTAGCTAGTTAGTTAAGTCAGCTTGCTAACCAGCTGGCTAGCTAGTTATGTCACCTAGTTAAGTCAACT
>NW_007067909.1:0-680 GCF_000164805.1 Carlito syrichta | reverse complement strand
GGTTTTATTTGTTCTCTGGCACTATCACCATCTGGATCACCTAATTTGCCACCCTCTAGTCTCCCAGCTTCCCTGGAATATAATCCCTGCCTGGGCAGGGCCTTGCCCACCCTGACATCACTATGCCCCTTACACAGAGCCCAGTGCTGCTTCACATGCGGTGGGTTCCTGTGGGATTGAATGAATTTATCCCCAGACTGACTTGCATGTGCTGCAAAGTCTAAGGGCAGAACACTTGTTTTCTGCCATTTCCCCCAACAAGTGGATGTACGTGCAGCACTTTATTTTGTAAACTGCCCTTATTGGGGAGGTTTGGCCTAGGCCTCTGCAAGGTGCTGGCTCATGGCATTCTGCCCTCTTAGGCTGACATTCATTGAGCAGTTAATCTGTGCTGGGCAAAACACTTTTCATTTACTCTTTATCACCACCCTGTGAAGTGGGTATTATTTACCCCATTTTGTAGATAAGGAGCCAGAGTGAAATGGACAGACCCACAAGTGGCAAAGCTGGGCCTGAAGCCCAGGCTGTCTAAGAGTAGACACTTTTTTTTTTGAGTCGGAGTCTCACTGTGTGCTCAGGCTTGAGTGCAGTGGCATGCTCACAGCCCCCACAGCCTCGACCTGCTGGGCTCAGGTGATCTTTCTGCCTCAGCCTTCCATGCAGCTGGAACTACAGGCATG
>NW_007067908.1:0-409 GCF_000164805.1 Carlito syrichta | reverse complement strand
TTAAATGGTATTTTGTCTGAAATTAGGATTGCAACTCCTCCTTTCTTTTGTGTTCTATTCACCTGAAAATTTGTTTCCCATTCTCTTACTTTGAGTCTGTGTATGTCCTATGTCCTTTCTAGTGAGATAGGTCTCTCTTTTTTAAAAATTATTATTTATGTATTTATTTTTCTATTGCGACTACAGTTAAGGGTTAGGTATACAAATACGCTCCGTTCAGGCACCCTTGTTGATAAGAGGTGTCTCCCCATCTCCAGATAGATATTTACTACTGTTAATCCCATCTCCCTTCCCTTCCTACCCCCATAGTTTCCCATCACTGTCAGTCATTTTCTTATGGTATTACGTTGGATGTTCAATGTCCACTATATGAGTGAGAACATGTGATACTCAGATCTTTGTTTCTGTG
>NW_007067907.1:0-407 GCF_000164805.1 Carlito syrichta | reverse complement strand
GATGTAGTCGGAGACCATCATACTAAGTGAACTATCACAGAAAAGAAGAGCTGAATACTGCATGTTTTCACTCATAAGTGAGCCCTGAATACTAGTCACATTAGCACAAGGGTGATTTGCAGTCACTGTACTCTGCTAGGGGAGGGAGAAGGTAGGGAGTATTTGACAACACAAAGGGTACTTGGTCTACTACCAGGGAGAGCAGGGGCCACCAAGAAGCCCAAACTTCACTTACATGCAGCCTACTTATGTAGTAAATTCTCACTTGTACCCCACAACTCTATAATAAATAAATAATTTATAATCAAATAAAAAACAAAAAAAAAATAGAGAAATAAAAGTCAAACATTTCTGTAAGAAATAAAAGTCAAAATTGTTTCCTTTTTTTCTTTTTTGAGACAAGATCT
>NW_007067906.1:0-540 GCF_000164805.1 Carlito syrichta | reverse complement strand
GGCTGGATGAGCCCCCAGGAGAGTGAGGCTGGGGGAGGGACGGGGATGAGGACTGAGCTGTGGTCCCTGACTCACATCTGGGAAAGCCTGGGCTGGGCTGGGCTCAAGGTTGGAGGGTGCAGATCTGGAAGACAGGAGGTGGCAGACAGGCACAGTCGCTAAGTTCTGACTGGAATGGCTATGTCCTTCCTGCTCGCAGGGCTCTATGCTGGCATCAAGTTTTTCCTCATCGATTTCATCTTTAAACGCTGCCCGAGACTACGAGCCAAGTACGACACACCCTACATCATCTGGAAGAGCCTCCCCACGGACCCCCAGCTCAAGGAGCGCTCCAGTGCCGCCGTGTCGCGCAGGGTGAGTCCCAGTCTCTGGCTGGAGAGGGACACAAAGGGACCATGAAGCCTGTGAATCCCGGGCCACAGGTGTCTGTTTTCTTTCAGCTCATTTGGAAGCTGACAGCCTTTAGATTTTATGTAGCCCTTGAAACATGGTGCCTGTCTTCAGGCACTGCTGTTTCTAAGCTCATCTGTTCCCTCATTG
>NW_007067905.1:0-638 GCF_000164805.1 Carlito syrichta | reverse complement strand
GGATGGCTAGCTAGTTAAGTCAGGCAGTTAAGTGAGCTGGCTAGCCTGCTGGCTAGCTTTATGGCTAGCTATTTAATGCAGCTGGCTAGGAGGATGGAAATCTAGTTAAGTCAACTAGTTAATTCAGCTGGATAACCAGTTGCTTAGATAGGTGGCTGGCAAGTTAAACCAGTTTGTTAGTAGGCTGGTCAATTAGGTGGTCAGCTAGTTAAGTTGGCTGACTAGACGGCTGAACTGCAGGGTGGCTGGCTAGTTAATCCGACTGACTGTCCCACTCTTCATACAGATGGCTGGCTTTTTATCCCAGCATGCTAGCCAGGTGGCCAGCCCACTACTAGCTAGCCAGTTGCCTTGCTAGCTAGCCAGCCAGATAGGTAGCTAGTTAAGCCAGCTGGCTAGCCAGCTAGACAGCCAACATTCTAGTCCATTAGATATGTCAGTTACCTAGCCAGATAGCTAGTTAAATCTGCTATCAAGTCAGCTAACTCTCCAGTTAGCCAGTTAAGTCAGCTAGCTAGTCATGTTGCTAGTCAGCTAGCTACTTAAGTCAGCTAGCTATACAGCCAGCTAATCAGCTCGATAGTTCAGTCAGTTAGCCAGTAGACAGATAGCTGGCTAGTTAAGTCAGCAAACTAGAG
>NW_007067904.1:0-423 GCF_000164805.1 Carlito syrichta | reverse complement strand
GAACCCGCGGGCTCAGGCAATCCACTCACCTCAGCCTCCCAACGGTGCGGGACTACAGGCTGAGCCACCGAGCCCGGCTAAGAAGCACGCCCATGCAGCTGAGGCCAGCACTAATTCTCTTTAAAAAATGTTATGTCCCAGTGATTCCTTCCCACTGAAAAAGCAAATTGTCTTGCATGCTCTGAACCAGCCCTCCACACAGGGACTGTATGTGCTGTAGTTTCTTCTCATCTCAAGGTTGTGCAAACACATGTCTTTTGGGCTGCGTGGAGGGTGGAGTTGAGAGCCACTGGGCGCCTCCAAGTAGAACGACACCAGAAAGGAGACACTGTATTTCTTTAAAGGCTCAGACACCTTTATGTGTGCTTTCCAATTCAGATTAAGGAAAAAGAAAAAAAAAAACGTGAAAAGTATGGTATTAAA
>NW_007067903.1:0-475 GCF_000164805.1 Carlito syrichta | reverse complement strand
CCCCCGCTGCCGGGTGGTTGAAGCCGCGGCGGCTGCGCGGTCGTGGTTTCCCGCCCGACGACCCGAGCGTTCTCCGCAGATGCGGGACCGGCGCTTCGGAGGCGGCCCCTGACCGCGTGTGGCAGTCACCACGTCGGGAGACCCAGTCCTCGACTCACGGTGAGGGGGTGGCCCCGCTCGGGGGTCGTGCGGATGCGGGAGAGCGGCGGGACTCCCAATCTCCAAGAGGGAGGGAGTGAGGCCGGGAGCCCGGCGCTCCCCCGGAGGCCTTCCTCCCGGGCTCGGAGCTGCCACCCCAGGAAGAACCGGCGTGGGGGTCGCTGGTAGTTGCTGTTGTTGTGGACCCAGCTTGTTGTGGACCCAGCTCAGATTTCTCGATTTCACACCACTCCTGTACGCGATGATTTTGTTTCTTTTGCCCGTTGCGCACGTCTCGAAGCTGGGACATCTTCAACCCGGTGAGACCGCTGATTCT
>NW_007067902.1:0-681 GCF_000164805.1 Carlito syrichta | reverse complement strand
CCCAGGCGGGTCTCGACCCCGCGGGCTCAGACAATCCACTCACCTCAGCCTCCCAAGGCGTGGGGTTACAGGCTGAGCCACCGAGCCAGCTAAGATTATTTTATTAAGTCACTCCATGTTGGCTTTTCACCCTTTCACTTCCTTCTCTTCCTTACTCCCTCCCTTCGTCTTGCTCTGTCACACCTGTGAGAGTGCAGTGGTGTGATCCTAGCTAACTGCAGCCTCAAACTCTTGGGATCGAATGATCCAACTCAGCCTTCCGAGTAGCTTGGACCACAGGCATGAGCCACCACAGCCAACTAATTTTTAAAATTTTTTTGTAGAGATGAGGGTCTCCCGTTGTTGCCAGGCTGGTCTCCTGGGCCTCAAGCAATCCTCTTGCCACTGCCTTTCAAAGTTCTTACAGGCATGAGCAACCACACTGGCCTGAAAAAGCATCCGTTTCCTCCGGCCACTTTCTTTCCTATCATCCGTTTTCATCACAGATTCCAAATTACTTTTCTATAGCATGATTTTGCTCATTCATTTCTATCAGAAATTTTATCACCACTCATTGAGTGCCTGCTCCCTGCACCTTTTACCCATTGTTTGCATTATCGTATGAAATTATTAACGTGCCGTGCTTGGTGGCTCAGCCTGTAATCCCGCGCTTTGGGAGGCTGAGGTGAGTGGATTGCCTGA
>NW_007067901.1:10551-19528 GCF_000164805.1 Carlito syrichta | reverse complement strand
TAAATGATTAGGGATTGGATATTTGAAAAAGATTTTAATTCTCCCTCGCTGATGAAGCTTAACTTTGCTGTGTAGGTTATTCTTGGTTGAAATTGTTTATCTTTTAGTACTTTGAAGGCTCTCCTAGACTGCAGGGTTTCTGTAGATGAATCTGCTGCTATTCTAATTGGTCTTCCATGATAGGTGATCTCGCCTTTTTCTCTTGCTGACCTTAGGATTTTTTCTTTTATGCCTAGTTTGTTTAGGTGAATTATTATGTGTCTAGGAGTTTGTTTTCTCATTTGTTGTCTTCCAGGGGTTCTCTGTGTCTCCTGTGTTTGAATTATTGCATCACTGATTAGATAAGGGACGTTTTCTTGAATGATCTCATGGAAAGTTTGTTCCAGTATAGTCTCTATCTCTCTTTTTGCCTCAGGAAGGCCAATTACTCTTAGATTCAGTTTCTTGAAGTGATCATTCTTCTCTTGAAGATTTTATTCCATCTTTTTGAGTTTGTTTTCTGTGTTTTTAAGAGTTTGGGTTAGTTCTACATTTTGGTCCTCAAGCTCTGAGATTCTTTCTTCTGCTTCGTTAATTCTGGTTTCCATGCTTATCAGTTTATGATTTATTTCATTCACAGTATTATTACTGTTTCTCAGATATCAGCTCCTTCCTAGTTTCTTCTTGTCTCTCCTCAATTCTTATGAATCTCTTCATTGATGTCTTGCTATCTAGGTTTGTAGTTTGGGACCAGTCATTCTGGGGGCTCTTCATTGTTTGCATTCTGAAGTCAGTTTTCTCACTATCTGCCCTCCCAGGGGTCTGGGAGAGACCCATATTCTTCTTTTGATTTTTCTTCATTTGTGTAGATTTCTCTCTCTCTCTCCCTTTTCCTCCCCTTTTTTTAATTCTGTTTTTGAGGGAAGGTGGGGTTGCTCTTTTTTTGCTTGTGCAATCTCCTGTTCTTCCTTATGAGGGTCCTCTGGCTTTGTTCACTTTTGAGGTTGGAGTGTGGGCTGCAGCCTTTACTTTTTTGCAGTTTTGAGGTTTAATTGAGGGGGAAGCTGTGATTCAGAATCTATATGCTGGTTCCAGCATCCACCAACAGGTGTATGAATACACTGGAACCTATTTCCCACTGCCTTGCAATCTGTCTGTGCAGCAGTATGTAGGTTTGGTCCCTGGATCAAAAGGAGGTACAAAAGAGGAAAATAATGGAGGAAGGGGGGATCAATAGGAAGTTAGAAAGAGAGAAGAGTGAGAGGGAAAGCAGACATACGTACCAACTAACAGGTGAAAAAGAGACACAAGGCCGGAGAGAAGTGAAAAAAACATGTGAGCAAAATTCCCTAAAGAATACTGGTAGCTACACAGAAGCAGACTAATAAAATCGTGAAACAGATAGTGTAAGTCAGAAAACAAACAAAAGTGAGCAGAACAATCTGTCAAAATTATAAAATCAAAGTCAAAATAAGAGATCAGACTAGCTCTGGAATCTTTCCTGAGTGTCTAAAGTCTCTTCACCTCTGATCTCCAGCCTTTCCCCTTTGTTTTTGATGCAGGCAGCTAAATTTACTCGCAGCTTGGGTTTGTTTTTTTTAGACTGCTGTCTGGGAGGTCTGCAATGCTTAGTTGCCTTTGTTTGATTCAGGTAGGGGAGGGGCTTTGTCTCATGTTTAGTGACATTACTTTAGGAACTGAGGTGGAGGCTACTGATAGATGGGCAGGGCAATGCGAATCTCTGCCTGGAGAATGGCCGAGGTCGCAGCTTCACTTTTGTGGGTCTTTTCTCTCCACTCGCCTGGTTCCCTAGGCAATCCACTATGATGGACTGTGGTGGTGGGTGGCACCGGGGATCAGCTGCACAGCTGGGCGCTGGATCTGGGGTGCCACCAGCAGGCTAGGGCGGAGGACGGGGTCGGGAGTTCCCTCCTCTGGAACTGAGAGCCTCTGATCAGCACCTCCTTAAGATATACTGTTCCCTTACACAAGCATGGGGTCACACGCAGCGTGCCTCAGCCAGGGTTGGCCCAGAGCTCCAGAGCTCCAAAGCTCCAAAGGGCAGGCGATGGGCAGCGAGAGTGGCCCTGGGCCCCTCATAGGGTACTTCAGCCAGAAATGAGATCAGAATCTCTGAGGGATGGGTGCCCAGAGCCTCCCTGGGTGACCAGCGGCTTGGTTCTGGGTGCTGGCTGAGACAATGTAGCCAGGGAGAGAGCCATGACCCAGGACTCCCACACGAGCAGGAATCACGTACAGTGGAGCAGCAGCAGCCAGGGGCCGCAATATCTGGCCCTGCATGAGACTGAAGGTCCCCGGGCCTCGGACCAGTGTGGCTGGTGGTGGACAGGGGTGTGGGGGAAGAAAAGTAAGAGTCTTTTTGGGAACTCACATTCAGAGAATCTCGAAAATCCACCTATGCTGTCACCATCTTTCTAATTTTTTTTTTGAGTTGGAGTCTCACTCTGTCACCCAGACTGGAGTGGCATGCTCCCAGCCACCACAGCCTCAACCTGCTGGGCTCCTGTGATCCTTCCACCTCAGCCTTCCAAGTAGCTCAAACTACAGGTGTGTGCTACCACGCCCAGCTAATTTTTAATTTTGTTGTAGAGATGAGGTCTCACCAAGTCACCTGGGTGGGTCCTGAACCCACAGCCTCAGGAAATCCACTCACCTCAGCATCCTAAAGTGCCAGGATTACAGGCTGAGCCACCGAGCCTGGCTAGATACCCTTATTGATATTGTTGACCAAAGTTATGCAACATTACATCTTCCTCTTTTAATGTAATATATTTTATTATACATAGGTTTCATTGTTTTAGATACCTATTCCTGTACAAGATAATGCTGTTTTTTAAAAAAATGATTTTAGTTTCTTGAGGTAATTTTAGTAGAATAATAAGTCATGACAAAAATGTTTTCTGATATGACCAAATATTCCTGTGGAAGGAGTACAAAATCATCCCAGGTGGGAGCCACTTCTATAAGGCCACCTCATAAAATCAGTTCAATATTCAATTTTATACTAGATGTATAGTTAGTTGTTCTACTGATAGACACCTTGTTTGCTTCCAGGTTTTCACTGTTATTAGAAATGACACAATATACATCCTTGTATGTCTTTTACTGCACTCAGACACTATCTGACTCAAATAGGAATTAGGCAGTGAGATGGTTAGGTTCTAGGAAAATGTGATTTCTTCAATTTAAGAAGAATTGCATAATTAACTTCTAAGTTGTGCTAATCTACATTCCCAGCACCCGGGTGTCCAAGGATCTAGTTCCCACACCTCACTAATGCTTGACAGGATGAAACTAATTTTGGCAATATGGTTGCCAAAGAGCCCCTGGCTTTTGCCTTAATTTGTATTTCTTTAATTTCTAGTGGGGCTGGAAATCTCCTTTGTTTATTAGCTACATGGGGTTCTTCTTTGTAAAGTACCTACTCGAAGCTTTTTCTCATTTTGTTATTAGATTGTCTTATTCTTGTTGATTTGAAGGTATTTTTAAAAGAGATTCTAAATACTAAATTTGTCTACCAATCTTTTTGCTTTTTGCCTTCTCCTTCTTGTGTCTTAATACTGTTCTTGTCAGTAACATGCTCCTTGATTTATTTGAATACCTCTTTATAAGTTTAGGGGCCAAAACTAATGGCATGGTCATGTTTTCATAAAAAGTTTTTTGGAACACAGACATGTGCATTTGTTGACATATTAACTCTGGCTGCTTTTGTATTATAATGGCAAAGTTGAGCGCTTATTTATTTATTTCAGTTGGAGTCTCATTCTGTCGCCCAGACTGGAGTGCAGTGGCCTCTCCCAGCCACCGCAGCCTTGACCTGTTGGGCTCCAGCAATCCTTCCACCTCAGCCTTCCAAGTAGCTGGAACTACAGGTGCGCGCTACCACACCTGGCTAATTTTTTGATTTATTGTAGAGATGAGGTCTCGCCAAGTTGCCCAGGTGGGTCTCGAATTCGTGGGCTCAGGCAATCCAATCACCTCAGCCTCCCAAGGTGTGGGATTACAGGCTGAGTGACCAAGCCCAGCAAGTTGAGCACTTATAACAGAGAAAGTGTGACTTGTAGAGCAAAAAATATTTACTATCTGGCCATGTACAGAAAATGTTTGCCAATCCTTCAAACTATAAATGCTGCACAAACATTTCACATTGTAGTCTAACTTATTTTTTTAATGGCTAGCTAATTGTCTCAAGATGATTTAATAAATATTCTAAGCCCTCTCTACTGATTTGAAATGCTAATTTTTCTATGCCAGGCAAGATGGCACATACCTGTAGTCCCAGCTACTCAGGAAGTTGAGGTAGAAGGATTCCTTGAGTCCAGGAATTCAAGGTTGGAGTGAGCTATGATCACACCTGTGAATAGTCACTGCACTCTAGCCCAGGCAGTAAGTCTTCATTGGAAAATAAATCTCCCTTTTTAATATAATAAGTTTTATTATACATAGCTTTAACTGTTTTATATATCAATTTCTGCACAATGTAATGTTTTTATAAAAACTATTTAACTTTCTGAGATAATTTTAGTGGTAATAATATACTTATACTGTGCTATTTATAATATAATAGTAATGATAGTTATGGTAGTTAATAATAACTAAAATCTAATTAGAATATGGCTATTTTATGAATATAGCTATAGAAGTATGTACATATGTGAGTTATTGTCTGTTTTTTTTTTGAGTCAGAGTCTCATTCTGTCACCCAGGCTGAAGTTCAGTGGCATGATTACAGCTCACCACAACTTGACTTCCTGGGCTCAGGCAATCTTCCCACTTCAACCTTCCAAGTAACTGGGATTACAGGTGTGCACTGTGTACCACCATGCCTGGCTAATATTTTGATATTTTGTATGATAAGGCCTTGGCTATGTTGCCCAGGCTGGTGTTGAACTCCTGGGTTCAAGGAAACCTCTCACATTGGGTTCTCAAATTACTGGAATAACAGGTGTGAGCCACCACAACTGGTTGAAATATACATTTAAAATCAGATATGTAGAAAATATCCAAGTGATATAGAGGAGAAATACCACGTCAAACATATGATTAGATTGTTTGAGGTTGCAGGGAACTGTGATCACAACACTGCACTTCAGTCTGGGCAACAGAGCAACACCCTTTCTCTAAAAATAATAAAAATAAAATTATACCCCTACCACCTAGTAAGGGCATTCAGTGAGCATGTCCTATAAAGTGCTAAACATGGTATACATTGCACAATAGCTGCTCAGCAAAGGAATTCCGTATTGCCAAGAGAAGAACAGAGATGCACAACTCAGGGAAACCTTTAGGTAGTGACCTTGGGACCAGGAGAGAGAGGAGAGGGACATCTCATTGAAGAAAAGAAATGGGCACTTGTCCTTCCCCATTACTTTCTTGTTTCTACTCTTTTTCCAGTCCTCAGTTTAGCTGTCATCACCCGCAGGAAGACTTCCATGTCCTCTTGGCTGGGTCAGGTACCCCCTCCAAGCTCCCAGGAAGCCCCCATACTTTCCCAACCAGTGATCCCTGAAAGGACAGACTGAGATCAGGAAGTCATTTTTCATCTTGTTCTTTTTATTTTGGTTTGTTTGTTTGTTTTGTTGTTGTTTTGAGTTGGAGTCTCACTCAGTCACCCAGACTGGAGTGCAGTGGCCACTCTCGGCCACCGTAGCCTCGACCTGCTGGGCTCCGGTGATCCTTCCGCCTCAGCCTTCCAAGTAGCTGGAACTACAGGTGCGCGCTACCATGCCTGGCTAATTTCATCTTGTTCTTAAATCCTGACACAAGCCGGGCTCGGTGGCTCAGCCTGTAATCCCACACCTTTGGGAGGCTGAGGTGAGTGGTTTGCCTGAGCCCGCAGGTTTGACACCCACCTGGGCAACTTGGTGAGACCTCATCTCTACAATAAATCAAAAATTAGCCGGGCGTGGCAGCACGCACCTATAGTTCCAGCTACTTGGAAGGCTGAAGTGGAAGGATCGCCAGAGCCCAGCAGGTCGAGGTTGCAGTGGCCAGGAGCAGCCACTGCACTCCAGTCTGGGTGACAGAGTGAGACTCTGACTCAAAAAAAAAAAATCCTGACACAATGAGAAAGGAGAATGTTTTTGGAGAAATGCATACTTTAGGTAAATATGAACCTTGCCAACTTTGTCTTTTCAGAAACAGACTTCCTGGTGCCCAGTATTTTGCAAAGGGAGTCTACAAGGTCTAAGACTTCATCATGGGGCAAGACTTATGCTAATCACAAAACTTGTGATAACAAAAGTTATGCAGATCACAGGACTTATGGCCACTCAAGGTGGGAGTAGATCTGCAGGGGAAGTCAAGGTTCCCTGGAAGCTGCCTGCTGGGAATGCATAGGAGGTAAAGGGAAATGCACCCTCCATTAGCTCTAAGGAATGTTATTCAGCAAAGTACAGGAGCACTGGAATCCTTATCATGCCCTTCTCTAGGGGCTATGAAAATGTGGGCGGACATTAGTGGGTCTCTGCCACAGGATCTCTGGGACATTCGCAGGTGTCACACCTGCATGATTGCAGCATCTCCAAGGGAAAGGATTTGAGCTGGGACTGGGGGGTGAGGGAGGGCTATGCGGCCACACTCATCTGGAGTGTTGGCTTGTTTCCTGTGTGGGAAGTGAACTTTTCTTTCTTTCTTTTTTTTGAGTTGGAGTCTCACTCTGTAACCCAGACTGGAGTGCAGTGGCATGCTCCCAGCCACTGCAGCCTCGACCTGCTGTGCTCTGGCAATCCTTCTGCCTCAGCCTTCCAAGTAGCTGGAACTACAGGTATGGGCTACCACACCCGGTTAATTTTTTAATTTATTGTAGAGATGAGGTCTCACCAAGTTGCCCAGGCAGGTCTCGAACCCGCGGGCTCAGGCAATCCACTCACCTCAGCCTCCCAAGGTGCAGGATTGCAGGCTGAGCCACCGAGCCCGGCTGAACTTTTCTTTCTTTCTTTTTTTTTTGAGTTGAAGTCTCACTCTGTTGCTCAGGTTGGAGTGCAGTGGCATGCTCACGGCCACCACAGCCTGGATCTGTTATGCTCCACGATCCTTCCACCTCAGCCTCCCAAGTAGCCAGAACTACAGGCGTGCACTCCCACACCTGACTAATTTTTGATTTTTTTTGTTTGCTTGTTTTTGTTTTGAGGTGGAGTCTCACTCTGTCACCTAGTCTGGAGTGCAGTGACATGCTTTCAGCCGCTGTAGCCTCGACCTGCTGGGCTCTGGCGATCCTTCCACCTCAGCCTTCCAAGCAACTGGAATTACAGGCATGCTTCACAGCCTGGCTAATATTTTTGATTTATTGTAGAGATGAGGTCTCGCCAAGTTGCCCTGGTGGGTCTCAAACCCGTGGGCTCAGGCAATTCACTCACCTTGGCCTCCCAAAGCATGGGATTACTGAAAGAAGTTTTGGCCCAGTAATGTCTCCAAACCCGGTCTGAACCAAGAGATTTATTAAAGGGGCAGTCATGTAAATAAATCCTGTTAGCTAACTACAAAAAGGTGTTAATAAACAGGCTAACTAAGACAGAATAAAATAAGTTTTTCAAAAACCAGATAAAAATCCAGCAGTGTTTTTAAGTTGCCTCTCCAAGGCATTGCAGCAGTTTACAAATATTAATTTAAACTCTGTGAAAGGACAAATTCTTTTGGCTACGTATTTTATCTCCCAGTCACCACCAGGTATTAGGCACAAACTCTAAAAATTAAAAAAGGGCCCACAAATCCCTCAATTAGAGTTATCAGACATGGCCTTTAAAATCTTTACCAACCAAAAGGAGGAAGAAATGCAGGACCACCAACATAAGCAGAAAGCACTTTAGCTTTTACCTACCACTTTAAACAAAAAAGCCACCACTGATAATCTTTCACCCCAGATGGCCAATAGCAGAAGGGGTACACAGCCCCCTTCCCAGGTTTGTTTCCGATGCTGTCAAAATGGGCATATGGCCAAAGACTGTCAAGCCCTGCCCACCAGCAAAATCGTGTCCCAAATGCAAACTGCATGGACATTGGACTCATGATTGCCTCGTTCGCCTAGCCGGAGGAGAGCACATGGCCCAGAGGCTTGCTGTAATTAAGGGACATCAGACATCTCAAAAAAAAATATCTTAGGCTTCCTCCAGTCAGGTTGACTCGCCCCTAACTTGATAGCCCCAATGTCTTTAAAACAAACCATTAAACCAACCAAGCCTAGAGTGGAAATATCAGTAACTGGCAGGGTTATATCATTTGTTATTAATACGGGGGCTGCATGCTCAGCTCTACTTAAATTCCCCGTCCACTCTCTCCTTCACCTCTTTTGGTTGTAGGGTTACAGGGCATTATATCCAGGCCCCTCACTATGCCATTACTTCCATGTGTTCTGAGAGATAAAATATTTCAACACTCTTTCCTTGTTATGCCAATATGTCCAGCTCCATTATTAAAAGGGACATTATGACAAAAATTAAAACTCACACCACTATACTTTTTGGGTGCCTTTTGTATAGCTTTGGATTTCCCTAATAATTCCACTTTAAATCCTATCTAAGCCCTTCTGCTGCATATAAACTTATTGCTTTGGTTAGAGCTCTGAGGTTAAGAAAAATGTAAAGAAAGTTGTTGGTGTAAGGTATGTTTTAATAAGAAAGGATAAAGGAAAGATAATAATTATATAGGAAAGAATCTTGTATGGTACATTTTGTTCTATAATAGAACGGCTGATTAAAAAAAGCATAGAACAAAAATAGAAGGTTTAAGCATGTCAAAGAATGGTATGAGTTTATCGAACATGTTGGGTGGAAGTTAGTGAAAAAAGTAAAAGAAATTCTGTAAACACTCGAGGCTAAAAAAGGGTTCCACATAGTTAGTCTGCATTGAGGGTATACCAACCTATCAATTGCTAAGAGGTGTCTGAAATATCTTTGTGAAAAATATGACAAAAGGGGGGCAAAGCAAATATTTCCCATACCCTTCATTCTCTTATCTGTGTGTGTCTGTCACTTTAAAT
>NW_007067901.1:6186-10206 GCF_000164805.1 Carlito syrichta | reverse complement strand
GCTAATCTTTCTCTGGCAACTAAAGGCAACTTGGAGATAATCTTTCTCTGGCAACTAAGGAAATAAATATGCTGTTCTTGTTTTCAAATTCTAAAAGCCAGATTAGTTAAAAGTAAGTCCATTCCTAAAGGTTTAGGCCTTGCCTAAAATCGTAATCAACTGCTTGTCCCAATAAAACTGTTGAGAAGTCTCTTAGAGTCTTGTAATGTATGCTGAGTCCCTACTTTATATTATAATGCTAAGTAATACTAATGCTTGCGTTTTGTTTTTTTTTTTGACTATACTCATTTAATTGTCCACGTCTTATGACTAAGGCTCTACTTAAGTGCCTAGTTCAAATTATAGTCTAAAACAATCTATCAGGTCACCATTATAGTCCAAAAGTACAAAAGCTGCCACTTATAATAAAGTTACAAAAATTAAAGTTTATTATTTAACTTATGCTAATAACCTTAGGCCTTATACCTTTTATATACAAAAAAATAATAATCAGCCACTGCCTACAATTGTCAAAATATAGGCCTGACTTTATTCCTTTTATTAAGTTACAATCCACTAATTTCATGCAGTTCTTTGTTTCTTTAATAAATCACTCAATATCACAGACTCTGAGTCTACCCAATTTGCTGTAAGGTTCATAATTTTGTCCTTTATGGCTGCATAATATTCCATCATATACATACACTACATGTTTATCCAGTCTTCTTTCAGTGAACAACACAGTTGGTTCTACACATACATGTTTATTGCAGCATTATTCACAATACCATTTATGGCAGTACCATTCATATAAAATATTACCACCCTTTACACACAAAATCCTACTGTTCATTTCCCCTCACTATCAGGAATTCCCCTGTTCACAAACTCCAACTCAACCGTCACTTGTCAATGTTACCTATGCCCTACCTGACTTCTTCTGGTGCTGCCCCTAAACATCACTTAACTTTTCTTTTAGATATGTTCTCTTCCAGGTTCTCTATTTACCTCCACAGTCTACTCCAAGACAGCTGGTTAATACCACCCTCGTGCCCACTGGAGGACTGGCCAAAACAAGTCATCATTCTGCATTTACAAAAAACTTTCATACAACTTAAGCTTTCAAGAATCTTCACCTTCAGTGCCTACCTCTAAACCCTATTCTGACTGGTTCTGTGCCCTTCCCTCACCTCACCCCACCACGCCCACATCCAGCAGGAAGCAGCCAGAAAGAATAATGATGCCCCTCTCCCAAATAAACAGAAAAGGTGGGAAGGAAAGGCACAGACAACAGTCAAAAGGGCGTTCCCAAGATGGCTCTGCCTCCCAAAGACAACAAAGGCTCTAAGTGGTTTTTCCCGCCCACGCAAAACTTAAACCTGTGCTCAAACAACCTCTCCCTATAAAAATGCTACCTCATAGTCTCCTCCAATAAGACTCAGGCATGGCACTTGCCTGCCCCTACAAGGTTCATAAATATACCTTTCTCCCTGCATAGCTCTCTCTCCCTCTCTTGCTTTCTCTCACTCTCTCTTGCTCTCTCCCCCCCCTTGCTTTCTCTCTCTGTCCCTGCCACTCTCTTACTCTCTTTCTCTCTCAGTCTCTCTTTTTCTCTCTCTCTCTTGTTCTTCCTCGGTTACAGTCCCTTCATGTAACTGCCCCTTTAATAAATCTCTTGGTTCAGACCGGGTTTGGAGTCATTACTTGTGCCAAAACTTCTTTCAATTACAGGCTGAGCCACCGAGCCCGGCTTGATGTTTTATCGGACAGCCAAGGTCTCACCAAGTTGCCTGGGTGGGTCTCAAACCCATGGGCTCAGGCAAATCACTCGCCTCAGCCTCCCAAAGTGCTGGGATTACAGGATGAGCCACCAAGCCTGGCCTGTGAACTTTTCTTAAATAAATCTTTTCTTCTTTCACCTCTTTGTGTGTTACAATTCTTCACATTACTTGCTCTGGGTTGCCAGTGTGCACCTCCGGCACGCCAGCTCTGGCAGTGCTGCACCTTCCCTCGCCTCTCCATCCATCCATCCACCCTCACCCTATCTGTGCCCTAACAATCCCTCTGTATGCAAATATGACTATCAACTTGTCATCTCCCCTACATGCAGGACTGGGTCTGCCGTGGTCACCTTCATGACACAGCCTGTAGCATGGTGCCTGCACATAATGAGTGCTCAGTAAATGCATACTGCCGTCCATGGCTGGGGATGCACTTAGGGGCAGACCTCAACAAAACAGTTCAGGAATAAATGTTCCACTCATTTCTGTCACTTCTTCTTACACTTTTAAAACTGTCTTGCAGTTGGTGGCTCACACCAGTAATCCTAGCAATTTGGGAGACCAAGGCAGGAGGATTGCTTGAGCCCAGGAGTTTGAGACCAGCCTGGAAAACACAGCAAGACCCTGTCTTTACAACAAAAAAGCAAAAATTAGCTGGATATCATGACAGATGCCTGTAGTCCTAGCTACTTGGGAGACTGAAGTGGGAGGATCCCCTGAGCCCAGGAGATCAAGGCTGCAGTGAGCCATGATTTTGCCACTGAACTCTAGCCTGGGCATCAGAGTGAGACACTGCCTCAGAAAACAAGGCAAAAACAAAACAACAACAACAACAAAAATAGAAACAACACCTCACATATTATTATACCACTTGCTGGGCAAAAAAGTGAGCTGGGAGCCAAAAAATAAAATAAAACAAAATAAAATAAAATAAAAGAATGGAATGGAATAGAATAAAATTTAAAAAAATAAAATAATAGAATAGAATAAAATAATGAAATAGAATAGACTAGAATTGAATAAAATAAAATAAAATAATAAAATAGAATAAAATAGAATAGAATAAAATAAAATAGAAGCCAGGCTCAGTAGCTCAGCCTGTAATCCCATGCCTTGGGAGGCTGAGGTGAGTGGATCGCCTGAGCCCGCGGGTTCGAGACCCGCCTGGGCAACTTGGTGAGACCTCATCTCTACAATAAATCAAAAATTAGCTGGACGTGGTAGCACGCGCCTGTAGTTACTGCTACTTGGAAGGCTGAGGGGAAGGATTGCCGGAGCCCAGCAGGTGGAGGCTGCGGTGGCCGGGAGTGGCCATTGCACTCCAGTCTGGGTGACAGAGTGAGACTCCAACACACACACAAAAAAATAGAATAGAATAGAATAGCATAGAATAGAATCAAATCAAATCAAATATCATAGAATCAAATAAAATAAATAAAATAAAATAAATAAAATGAAATAAAATAAAAAAAGCTTCTAGGCTGTGCTTTGGCCCTTTCCTGCTTCAACCCTTGTCTTGTCTTCTTTGTGGAACTTTTGACCCCACAACTAGGGCAATTTGAGCAGACCATTGCTGTCTCCATCCAGCAGAATCCAGAGCTTACACTTTGCAATCCTTTCTCCTCACCAGTGAAAGGACAGACCCCACAACTAGGGCAATTTGAGCAGACCATTGCTGTCTCCATCCAGCAGAATCCAGAGCTTACACTTTGCAATCCTTTCTCTTCACCAGTGAAAGGACAGACCAAGAGTGGGAAGCCATTTTTCATCTTGTTCTTAAATCCTGACACAATGATGAGAGAGTAGAAGCTATGTTTTAGAGAAATGCACACTTTAAGTAAAATTAACTTTACAGATTTTGTCTTTTCAGAAATAGACTTCCTGGTGCCGGTATCAGAGTTATCTCATGGCAACAATCAAGCTTGCCTAGAAGAAATGGGATTTACAAGGCCTAAGACATCATGCATTGAGCAATGATTGTAAAAGTCAAGAAACTTGTAATTACAAAACTTATGACCGCTCAGATGGGGAGCAGGTGGGGATTTGATCTTCCAGTAAATTGGGCACTATCTACAGGGAAGCCAAGGATCCCCCAAAACTACCTGCTGGGAATGCCTAGGAAATAAGGGGAAGTGTACTCTCCATTAGCTCTAAGGAATGTCGTTTGGGAAGGTGCAGGAGAATTAGAATCCTTGTCACACCCTTCTCTAGGGGCTATGATAATGTGGGTGGACATGAGTGGGTCTCTGTGTCACAGGTT
>NW_007067901.1:4891-5925 GCF_000164805.1 Carlito syrichta | reverse complement strand
ACAGAGGTGAGAGAAGAAAAGTTCACCCTCCACAGACAGGGTGTGGGCCTACACTCTAGGTGAGTGTGGTGACGTACCCCCCCAAAACCCTGGCTTAAATCCTTTTCTTAAAGATGTTGCATGTGACTGCCATAACTTCTTTATAAACCCCCGTGGATGTCTTGGAGATCCTGTGACACAGAGACCCATTAATGTCCGCCCATATTATCAAAGGCCCTTGAGAAGGGCATGACAAGGATTCTAATTCTCCTGCACCTTCCCAAATGACATTCCTTAGACCTAATGGAGGGTGTACCTCCCCTTATCTCCTAGGTATTTCCAGTGGGTAGCATCGGGGGATCCTTGGCTTCCCTGTAGATAGTGCCCAATTTACTAGAAGATTGAATCTCCACCTGCTCTCCCTCTGAGTGATAATAACTTTTGTAATTACAAGTTTCATGACTTTTGCAATCCTTGCCCAATGCATGGTGTCCTAGGCCTTGTAAATCCCCTTTACTCTAGGCAAGCTTGATTGCCACTATGAGATATCTTTGACACCTGGAAGTCTGTTTCTGAAAAGACAAAGTTGGTAAAGTTAATTTTACCTAGAGTGTGCATTTCTCCAAAAGCATAGCTTCTACTTTCTCATCATGTCAGGATTCAAGAACAAGATGAAAAATGGCTTCCCACTCTTGGTCTTATCAACCCTTTCAGTCGTTGATAAGGAAGTTACGGCAGTCACGTGCAACATCTCCAAGAAAAGGATTTAAGCCAGGGCTTTGGGGGACTATGACGCCACACTCACCTAGAGTGTAGGCCCACTCCCTGTCTGTGGGGGGGGGTGAAGCTTTCTTAAATAAATCTTTTCTTGTTTTGTTTTGGGTTTTTTTTTGTTGTTGTTTTTGGGTTTTTTTTGAGTTGGAGTCTCACTTGGTCACCCAGACTGGAGTGCAGTGGCCACTCCCGGCCACCACAGCCTCTACCTGCTGGGCTCCGGTGATCCTTCCACCTCAGCCTTCCAAGTAGCCGGAATTACAGGCATGCACTACCATGCA
>NW_007067901.1:3097-4030 GCF_000164805.1 Carlito syrichta | reverse complement strand
TGGGTAACATAGTGAGACCGCATGTAACAAAAAAAAAATTAGCTGGGTATGAAGGAACACTCTTATGGTCCCAGCTACTAAGGAGGCTAAGGTGGGAGGATCTCTTGAGCCCAGGAGATTGAGGCGGTGGTGAGCTGTGATTCTGCCACTGCACTCCAGCTGAGGCAACAGAATGAGACCCCAACTCAAAAAAAGAGAGAGAAATATACTATGATGTGAGTGAGGCAGGGATCACATGAGTTGCTGGCAGCTAGGAGCCCTGCAAAGAGAGAGAGAGCAGGTGTAGGAAAGCAAGTAAAGTAGAGTGCCAGAGTCCAACTCCTGTGGGTTCAGGGTACCCCAAAGGTGGAGACGGCATAGGCGTTTGGGGGCAAGAAGAAAGAGGGGGAAAGAGAGAGAGAGAGAGAGAGAGACTTGGACAACTGCTTAGATTTGAGCAGAAGACCTTTATTGAGTGTCAACAGTGGGTTTTTATACTCACATGAACACAAAGCCAGGTGTGTGAGGGGTGTCCCCCACCCACCAGATGAGGAAGAAAACCCCTAACAGATATTAACCTTAATCTATGACTGCCTATAAACCCTTTTCATCCTAAGATAATTTATACTAATACCAAGTTAAACAATAACCTAAAAATCCCATAACAAGTGTTAGCCTTAACTTGTGACTAACCTATCCTATAAACCTTGTTCATCCTATGCTGATTTATACTAATACCAAGTTAAATTATTCTATAGAAACTTAAATACTTACTTTACAAGCTAAAGTAGCCCATCCCAGAATGTTTGTATGTGACCCAGTTCAAAGTTCACAGTAGGCTACCTGCAAGTAACCTAGCTGCATACTTTCAACAAAATGGCTGTCTAAACTTACATTTCTAAAACTATATTCTACAATTTACACCTTACTCAACTTCAATAAATCCTAAAATCA
>NW_007067901.1:0-2656 GCF_000164805.1 Carlito syrichta | reverse complement strand
GAGTAGCAAAGACTGAGACTGGCCAGTAGTCAGACAGGCAGACAGATGCATGCCTTGACAGATAGACTGAGCAGGTGCCAGAGCACCTCTCTCACAGCATGGTGACTGTATGGACAGTCTGATGGAACTGAAACTAACATCTCCCAATCTGCTGGCCCCCAACCTGAAACACTACAGTGTTCTGCCTTGTAACATGACCCTGCATGTACAAACTGTAGTCATTTTTGCCATGATCATAGTCTTACTTCTTGTCAATGTCATACTCATGTTTTTCCTGGGAACACGCTGAATGAAGTCCAGCCACCTGAGCTGTTGTGAACTCTTGATTTCATCCTGAGAGCCACCAAGAAAAAAAAAAAACCAAGAGAAACAGTCAGAGACAGGAAAAGAGAAGAGCAAGCTTTCTTACTCTGGGGGGGAGGGTATGTTTTGAGTTTCAACATGGTATTGCTATGATATCTGATCACTGAAGATTACATCATTAGTGCTGAGACAGTACAGAATCACATCACAATGACCAAACTGGAGTTGGCATTTAAGGCTGGTGACATCCTCAAAGTTTTGGATGCTTCCAACAAGGATTGGTGGTGGGGCCAGAGTGACAATTAGGAAGGATGGTTTCCTGCCAGCTCTGTAAGAAATGTCTTTGCGCTGGGCTTAGTGGCTCAGCCTGTAATCCCGTACCTTGGGAGGCTGAGGTGAGTGGATTGCCTGAGCCCACAGGTTCGAGACCTGCCTGGGCAACTTGGCGAGACCTCATCTCTACAATAAATCAAAAGTTAGCCAGGTGTGGCAGTACGCGTCGGTAGTGCCAGCTACTTGGAAGGCTGAGGTGGAAGGAACACCGGAGCCCAGCAGGTCGAGGCTGCGGTGGCCGGGAGTGGCCACTGCACTCCAGTCTGGGTGACAGAGTGAGACTCCAACTCAAAAAAAAAAAAAAAAAAAGAAATGTCTTTGCTACGAATGAAAGCCAGATGCATACAGCAGATCTGACTGAGAAGGAGGCTGGTGAGTGCCTAGCTTACTCCCCTCCCAACTGTAGCAATGAACGAAGATCAGGAGGGCAGGGCAGAGCCTGGAGGCCCCATCCCCCCACCATGAATTGGATGCCCTAGGAGCTGTGACCATGCTGGAAGAGGAATGAAGGGGAGAAGAGCATGGGAGACACTGAGTCAAGTTATCCCACCTACCCAACCCCCACAGATGTGCACAGACTATCAATTGCAGGCAGCAAGGGGATCTACAAGGAACTCAAACATGCTGAAAGGAGAAAAAAACAGTCCCATTAAAAAGTGGGCAAAGGGCATGAATAGGCTCTTCTCAAAAGAAGACATATGAACAACCAACAGATGCGTGAAAAAATGTTCTGCCTCACTAATCATCAGAGAAATGCAAATCAAAACCACATTGAGATACCACTTAACTCCAGTAAGAATGGCCATCATTAATAAAACAAAAACAACAGATGCTGTTGGTAGGAGTGCAAACTAGTTCAACTTCTATGGAAAACAGTGTGGTGATTTCTAAATGAACTAGAAGACCTTCCATATAACCCAGAAATCCCCTTTCTGGGAACATACCAGGAGGAACTCAAATTATTCTCCAAAAATATACCTGCGCATGCATGTTTATTGCAACACTACTCACAATAGTGAAAGCATGGAACCAACCGTGCTGCCCATTGAAAGTGAACTGGGTTTTAAAAAAATGTACATTTATACAATGGAATATTATATAGCCATAAAAAGGACAAAATTATGTACTTTGCAGCAACTTGGATGGATTTAGAGACTATTTATACTCAGTGATCTATCACAGAAACAAAGAACTGAATACCACCTGTTCTCACTCATAAATGGACCCTGACTATCTAGCATAATACTACAAGAAAGGGATTGGCAGTAGCGGGGCACTGCCAGGGGAGGAGGATGCACACAACATCAATAAGGGTGCCTGATCCTAATCCAGATGAAGTGAAGTCTAATGGGAGGCTCAAACTTCACCTGTATGTAAATCACTTAGTTGCACAATCTTGACTTGTAACCCACATCTTTTAAAAAAAGGTACAAATTTATTTTATTTCTGATATCCAAAAACTTGTAATCCCATTGAAGAAAATTTGTGAGACACAAAAATTATAAGTAAGAAAATAAAACCCTTGTAATTGTAGCATGCAGAGATAATTTATATTACTATTTTGATGCTTTGGTACACATTCTTCTAATCTTTCTTTTATGCATAAACACAAATGTACATATTCATATAATTCTGGTCCTGTTGTGAACACAATTTTGTTACCTCTTTGGAATTTAATGTGTCAGGCAAAGTTGATCTTACCTGGCTCCTTTTGGGGGAACAATTGATTTTGTGCTCTGTGATCTGCTTTGCTAGGAATCAATTTTGTACTAATGATACTTTAAATTGTTTCCTCATCTCTTACATGAGGAATTAATCATTCCAATCTCTTAGGGTCAGTACAAAAATTAAGTGAAGCTGGGCTCGGTGGCTCAGCCTGTAATCCCGCGCCTTTGGGAGGCTGAGGTGAGTGGATTGCCTGAGCCTGCGGGTTCGAGACCCACCTGGGCAGAGAGACCTCATCTACAATAAATCAAAAAATCAGCTGGGTGTGGTAGCGCATGCCTGTAATTCCGGCTAC
>NW_007067900.1:0-409 GCF_000164805.1 Carlito syrichta | reverse complement strand
GTGAGCAGTGTGCAACAGAGACTCTGATTCAAAATAGACAAATGGGACTACAACAGACTTAAAAACTTCTGCATATCAGAGGAAACAATAGAGCAAAAAAGCAGCCTAATGAAAGGAGAAAATACTTTCAAATCATAGATATGATAAAGAGTTAATATCCAGAATACATAAGCAATCCCACAACTCAATGGCCAAAAAAAAAAAGCCCAAATAAAAAATGAACAAAGATTTAAATAGACAATACTCCAAAGAAGGTATACAAATGGCCAACATGCACAGGAAAAGATGCTCAACATCACTCATAACACCTCGTTAGGATGGCCACCATCAAAAGAACAGAAAACAATTAGTGTTGGCAAGGATGTAGAAAAACTGGAACCCCTGTGCACTGTTTGTGAAAATGTAAAAT
>NW_007067899.1:0-409 GCF_000164805.1 Carlito syrichta | reverse complement strand
CTGGAGGACAGAGTGAGACTGCAACTCAAAAAAACAAAAACAAAAACAAAAAAGTAACATATATATATATATAAAGCACTCCAGTCTGGGTGACAGAACCTCATTTATTTATGTTTCATGTAATTCCCATGATTATTTATATGTTTCATGTAATTGAAATAAAAAAAAGGCTTTGGGGAAATTTTTCAACATTTTGTTCTAGCCAGGTGTCGTGGCTCACACCTGTAAGCCCAGCACTTTGGGAGGCCAAGGCGGGAGGATAGCTTGAGCCTAGGAGTTCAAGACCAGCCTGGGCAACATGGCGAGACCTCATCTTTATCAAAAAATAAAAATAAAAAAAAGAAGAAAAAAGTAGCGAGGTGTGGAGGCACACACCCATAGTCCCAGCTACTCAGGAGGCTGAGGCAGG
>NW_007067898.1:87538-89843 GCF_000164805.1 Carlito syrichta | reverse complement strand
CCTCGCGGCGCCCGACGGCGCGGCAGGTGGAAGAGAGCGCGCCCTGGCCGGGACTCCGCGCGCCCAAAAAGCGCGTCCTAGGGACCCGGGTGGCCAGATTCAGGCCCTCCTTCCGCCGCAGGCCCTGCGTCCTGCTGTGGCACCCCTTCTGGGCGGGCTTTCTGCTCTCGACACACAGCGGGCTCCCCTCCTCGGCCCACCACCCGGTGCTGGAGCAGGGAAGAGAGCGAGGAGGTATCGGGGACCTGAAAGCGCGAACTTCCGGAGGCGCTGTCCACCGAGGGGACTCGAAGGGGACCCGGGATCAAGATTTCAGTAGGCAGAGGCCTGGCCTCCGACTGGGGGTGGGGGTGGGGGGCACCATACGCAGGCGCTCTCAAGACCACGGGGATTCTCGGGGAGGCTAGGGCGGCCCTAGAGTGCCTGGGGAAGGAAGCTGGGACCCTCTGGCTTTTGAGGCTGGTGCCTCTAGGGTTCGAAAGGTGGGAGCACCCCCCCAATGCAGGGGGACTCCGCGCTTCTCCGAAAGGAGTGAAGCGGCTTGGGGCTCCGTGTTCCAGACCGTCCTCGCCGGAGCCCTGCAGTTCCGGAGCACCACGGATGCTTCCCGGACCCCCTAAAACCGGGGTGGGTGGATCTGTCTCGTCAACGTCCTGGCTTTCTGGGTTCGTGCATGATTGGTCCTCCTGACTGTGGAGTCATGCTTCCTCTCTGCTGGGGGGGACCTGGCCTCTCTCGAAGGCGGGGGTGGCGCAGCCTCCCTGGGCGTGCGGCGTTCACGCGGATGTTTACGTCGGGGCCGCGGCGAAGCGCGGGAACAGGCGTCCACCGGCGCGGGGGCACCTCCCGGCGGGGCTTCAGCACCACAGACAGCAGCCCCACGGCCTGGTGGAAGGCGCTGCGGGCGGCGTAGCCCGGACCCCTAACTGGAGGGCCGCAGCCCCGCCCCATCCTGGTTCCTGCACATCCCTCTGGGCTTGACTGTCAGGGAGCGCCGTCAGCGCGGAGAGCCGACCTTGCCCAATCAGGGGCGGCCCTGGGAGAACCAATGGCCGGAAGATGCCCTAGAGATCGAGCCAATGAGGGCGCGCGCCGGAGGGGGCCGCCACACCGGCGGAGCGGGCGGGCCAATCACAGCGGCCCGCGCAATCGGGCGCTGGCGCTGCGGGTCCTCGGGTGGCACTTCTTCGGCTTGCCGGGGCGACCCGGCGACCCCAGATTTGTTCCCCACCCCGGGTTCCTCCCGCTTCCCGTCGTGTCGGAAGCTGCGCCGGGAGGGGGGCTTCTCCTGGCGCGCAGACCCCGCCGCGGTTCCCATGGAAACCTGCTGGCTCTGGCCGCGCGAGAGCGAAGGGGACTAGCTTGGAGGCGGCCGAGCTCGCTCCGTCCCGGCTGAAGTTCGAAGCGGAAACTGAGGCAGAGCTGCGGCCCCGCCCCACTCCCCCGATGCGGTGAGGGGCCGACGGGGCCAATCGGCGCGTGGCGCCACAGGGCTCGCCGGGCACGTGCCCGAACTCGCGGCGGCGGTGCCCGGGGTCACGTGGCTTCGGCCGCCGGGGACCGTGCGTCTTGCGCGCCACCTGGCGGCCGCATCGGCCTCCCCGCCCTGCTCCCTAGTGGCCCGCAGGCGGCGGCGGCCTCGGCATCCTCCCCCGGGAAGTGGGGCCAAGGCGGCCCCCGGAGCACCCCTCCCCCCGCGCCTTTCTGTTCTGGGAACACGCCGAGCTGGTTCCGCCTCGGGGCTTTGGCACCGGCTGTTCCTTTGGCCTGAGATTTGCCTCCCCCAGCATTCTTCAGGGACGGATCTTCTTGGTCACTCTGGTGGACGTGAAAACGCCACCCCCACAGACAGGCCCTCCCTGGCCACCGACCTAAGCAGCGCCCCGACACCTCACTCTCTCCTGCAGGGCACTTGTCACTAGCGGCGGATGTCTCATTTAGGGGTTTCCTGAGCATCCCCAGCTCGCCCAGAGCTCCGAGGGTGGGCGCGAGTGCTCCGCGAGGGATGAGGAGTGGGCACGGGGATTCCGAGTCCTGGGGGAGGCCCAGAGGCCCCGATCCTGGAAGCGGGGGCTGCACGGGCCCGGGGGCCCAGGCACCGGGAGGAAAGAACCCTGGCCGCGAGGAGGGCAGCGCCCCTGCCAGGGAGGCTGGAGACTGAGGGGCCCGGCCCCCCAAATCATCCAGGTCTAGGGAAGGGTGTCTCCGTTCTCGCTCTTTAATCTTGCCGTGCTCTCCACACAGTTCCACGAACGCAGCCCCAGGCGCCGCCTCCGGGGGGCGGGGCGGGGCGGGGACCTGCCCG
>NW_007067898.1:86081-87174 GCF_000164805.1 Carlito syrichta | reverse complement strand
GCCCCCTGGGGCTCGGGCGCAGGTGAAATCCCGCGGAAGCGACGTCCCGGGCCCTGCTCGGATCCCGCCCCTCGCCCATCACTCACTGCAGGGGCGTCTCGCCGGTGTGCGTGCGCCGGTGCACCTCCAGGTGATTCTTCCTCTTGAAGGACTTGCCACAGGTCTCGCAGGTAAATTCGCGAACACCTGGGGGCAGCGGAAACGCGGGACTGAGACACTGCCGTTGAGGGTGGCTGTGGGGCGACTCTTGAGGTCCTGCAGAGATCGAGCCGCCGGCCTGTCTCCCAGCGCAGGCCCACCAGACCCCACATCCTTCCTGAGCGAAGGTGAATGACACTAACCACAACGGACACGAAGAGAGGGCCCACCCACCTGGGGCTCAGGGAGGCTGCCCAGGACCCTACCAGAACAGAGCTGGAACTCGCACTTGGGTCCCTGGGGGCAAAGAATGCAAACTGTCAAGCCAAACTGAGTCTGAGTTTGTCCCCAATATTTGAACTTGGGGTGATTTCACATAAAAATCTACAGTTCTGGTCTTCAGGGCCGTGTCCTACCTCTGGGCACAGGTACCACTGCTGCCCACCGTGTCCCCAGCCCGCCAGGAAGACATATATATCTCTGTCAGGAGTGGAAACAGAGGACCGGCCGAAGACCACTGGCCTCCCTGCCCAGCTCTCCTCCCTGCTGCCACCCAGGAAGGCCGACTGGCTATGGCCTGTGGCCCCCGGTGCTGCTACAGGTACCAACCTGAAGGAGAAGAGGTGGCATCACCTTCAGCATTCAGTATATCCGTAATGTTTGCTTTTTTTTAATACATTTTTTTTTCTTTTTTTTTGCTGGGCACGGTGGCTCACACCTGTAATCCCAGCTCTTTGGGAGGTGGAGGCAAGAGGACTTCCTGAGCCCAGGGGTTTGAGACCAGCCTGGGCAACTTGGCAAGACCTCATCTATACGATAAATAAAAAAATTAGCCATGCGTGATGGTGCACGCCTGTGGTTCCAGATTCCAGCTACTTGGAAGGCTGAAGAGGAAGGATCACCTGAGCCCAGCAGGTCAAGGCTGCAGTGGCCGGGAGCGGCCACTGCACTCCAG
>NW_007067898.1:68818-86061 GCF_000164805.1 Carlito syrichta | reverse complement strand
GAGTATAGTAGCATGATCATGGCTCACTGCAGCCTATGTTGCCCAGGCTGGTCTGGAATGCCTGCGCTCAAGCAATTCTTCTGCCTTGGCCTCCCCAAGTGCTGGGATTACAGGCATGAGTCACCATGTAGTTTTAAAGAAATTAACATAGGCATCCTGGTGGTTCACTGGAAGGTAGACCATTGTCTCCACTCTGCCCTTGAACTTCTTTTAAGTCCCATGTACAGGGACCCAGCCGGGTCTGACCTGCCTGCCCCAACCTGGCCTCCCAGGCCCTTGTCCCCAGTCCAGGGGCTAACCTGAATGGATGATCATGTGCCGCCGCAAGTGGTTGGATAAATAGAACTTCTTGCCGCAGCCAGGGTGAGGGCACACTTTGGTCTTTCCTTTCCGATGCACAAGGTTGACGTGGTTCTGAGGCAAGAGGGGCTGGAGTGGGTGCTGCGGGCCCATCAGAGGCACTTTCGCAGGTGGGGAGATGAGGGCAGCTGGGAGGCAGGCCAGGGCCAGCCCAGCCTGAAGGAGGAAAGAGGGGTGTCCCTACACGGGTCAGACTCCCAGGAGCACACCTGGGGTCAAAAGGCAGCTTTACGGCACCATGTGCCAGGCCCTGGGCTGGGGCATCAGTCAACCCGTGAAGGGCCCAGCATTAGCCCAGTTTATAGGTGGGGAAACAGAGGCTCAGAGGCTTGGCAGGGGGCTGGTGTCACACAGATGGACAGTGGCAGCGGGACTGGATTCCAGGGCAGCTAGTCTCACAGCAGGTTCTCTGCCATGGTGCTACGCTGCCCTTGGGCCCTGGAGCAAGCAGCCTGATTCGCTCAGTCCTTTGTTCTTTCATTCTTTAACTCACTAGAGCGACCATGGTGCCAGCTTGCAGCACCAGGTCTGGCACACAGCAGGTGCTCAACACATGCTTAATGAAAACACAGGCAGGATGCAGTGGCTCACGCCTATAATCCCAGCACTTTGGGAGGCCGAGGTGAGAGGATTGCCTGAGCCTGCAGGTTCGAGATCAGCCTGGACAACTGTCGAGACCTCATCTCTACAGTAAACCAAAAAATTAGCCAGGTGTGGTGGTGCACACCTATACTTCCAGCTACTTGGAAGGCTGAATGGGAAGGACTGCCTGAGCCCAGCATGTGACTGAATGAGACTCCAACTCAAAAAAAAAAAAAAAAGAAAAGAAAGAAAACATAGCGTGGTGAATTCAAAGGCCTATTGGGGCCACCCTCCATGCCAGGTGTGGGGACATCCCATCTAGACTCCAGAGGGCAAAGCAGAGGTCAGATATCCTGGACTGGGGTGGGCTTCCTGGAGAAAGGGCATCCTGAGTTGAGCGCTCATTAAGCACGGGGTCAGGGAGAGGAGGCATCCTGAGCTGCGAGGGTGGCCCGAGCAAAGGCAGGAGGAGCTTCAGGGGGCTGGGGAGGGGACATGTGTGAGGAGCCACCAGGTCAGGACCCAGCCTGGCTGTGCAGACCCCATATTTGCCTGGGGGAGCCCACATAGGTGACTGTAGCAAGAAGGGAGGGGCAGCAAGGGATGTCCAGCTAGGATAGGTGGCTTGGGAGACTGGCTGGGGTACAGGGAGACACGGCATGAAGTGGTGGCACCAGCAGACCAGACAGGCCACCCTCGAGCCACTCTGCCTGGACCCAGCACCCAGACACAGCAGTGGCCCCCAACTGGCAGGCGCGGCCTCACCTGGAAGCTGCTGAGGGCCACATAGACCTGGCTGCAGCCCTCGTACGGGCAGTGGAACATTTCAAGCAGGCCGTCAGCGTCCATCACCCGCGACCGCTTGCTCCGCCGCCTCCTAGAGGGAAGGGCCCATGGTGTTGGGATGCCCCGAGGGGGCTGGGGCCTGCAGGCCGCGCCTCACCCTCGCCTGCCCCGGCACCCACTTCTCAGGCTCCTTGGGGATCTCGTAGATGATGGCCGACATGTCGCTGCTGTCCAGCCCCTCACCATCCGCCTCCACCTCAGGCCCTGTGCCCTCGGGCGCCGCTGCCGCCAGCTCTGCCAGCTCAGGGGCCACCGGCTCCTCCTTCTCCTCCTCCTTAAGCACGTATAGGTCCTCCTTCTCTATGGATATATACGAGGCGGCGTCTGCAGGGGACGGAGGCGCCCAGGAGCCCACTGCCAGGGCTGCTCCTCCCCTCCCCCCCACACCCAGCCGGCAGCCACGGCAGCCCCCCCAGACCTTTCTTGGTCTCGATTCCTGTTATGGCAGTGGCGTCCATGCTGCTGGGCGGGCTCCCCTCCGGCTCCGTCTGGGTGTAGGCTGCCACGCCCTCCATCACAGCGCAGGGCACCTCCTCACCCAGGCCACCGCTGGGGGCACCACTGCCTGCTGCCACGTTGAGGTGGATGCCCTCGGTGAGGGCATCGTAGCCAGGGCCGGCGATGATGATCACCTGTGAGCCAGGCACCATACCTGGCACGGGGCAGCTGGCCACAACCTCGCCCAGGGCCTCCTGGGGCATGTTGTCAAAGAGGGTGCCGGGGCCCGCACCCACTTGCATGGGCACCGGCACGCACACCACTGTCTCCAGGGCCTCAGGCCCACTGCCCGCCGGGTTAGGGCACAGCGAAGTACCCTGCTCTGCCAGGCCCTCCACGTGGTGGACGTCAAAGGGAATGTGCACACCCTCCTGAGTGATAAGCCCGCTGCTGCCCACAGGACTGGCAGGGGTCACTGCGGCCGCCGCCACCGTGGCCTTGACCGGCTGGCCCTCAGGAGGCTCCTCGGAGTCAGAGCCAGAGCCGGAGCTGGACGAGTCCGAGCTGCCGGCTGCCAGGCCATTGCCCACTGTGGGGACAGAAGAAAGGGGACAGTTACAACAATAGCAGCAGCAGCTGGTGTTTGTTCAGGGCTCCCCAGGCTGGGCTTTGACCATCCCACCGCCCACACAGCACTGTGTGTCAGTCCCCACCATCCCTGACTGCCCCGGGATGCCGGGCCCTGCTGTCTGCCCCTCTCCTCCCTTGGCTCCCAGACCCTCTCGGGTCTCCCGGGCCCTCCCTGGTGCTCCACCGTAACCTCTTTGGCTCTTCCAGGCCTGGGAGGCTCAGGCCGGGGCTCTCCCCAGTGCTCAACTCAATCCCAGGGGCTTCCCAGGCTGGCGGGGTGAAAACACACTCTGCCTCAACTGGGTGTTAGACAATTCAGTTCAATTCTGACACTATCTACCTGGCAGGGGCATCAAGTCCCACAAGTTTGTTTATTTATTTATTTATTTATTTTTGAGTTGTCGCCCAGGCTGGTGTGCAGTGGCTGCTCCCGGACACCGCAGCCTCAACCTGCTGGGCTCCGGCGATCCTTCCGCCTCAGCCTTCCAAGTAGCTGGAACTACAGGCGTGCACTACCATGCCCGGCTAATTTTTGATTTATTGTAGAGATGAGGTCTCGCCAAGTTGCCCAGGTAGGTCTCAAACCCGTGGGCTCAGGCAATTCACTCACTTCAGCCTCCCAAAGGCGCGGGATTACAGTCTGAGCCACCAAGCCCAGCTAAATCCCACAAGTTTAAAGGGCTTGGTCCCACAAGCCTGCCCGACTTCAGATGGCAGCTGCAAGTCCTGGGACACTCCATCCATCCGAGTGACTGGCTATGTATTTTTTGCTTTTTAAATTTTTTGTAGAGATGGCATCTCACTATATTGCCCAGGTTAGACTTGCCAAGTGATCCTCCCACCTCAGCCTCCCAAAGTACCAGTATTATAGGTGTGAACCACCATACCCAACCACCAAATGTCTCATTTTATTATACACAGCCACCCACAGCCTGGGGACTCCACCCACGTGCAGCTCCTGCATGGACCTCCTGGTTGAACTCCTGCCTCTTCCACCTCCTGCCTCCGCTGCAACCTGGAGGGTCTCGTGGACATTTCAGACTCAGATCTGCAACCCTGAGCTCTGAATCTTCCCTCTAAAAGACCTGTGCTGCTCACAGGTGTCCCTGGCTCAGTAGATGGCAGCACAGTCCCTCCAGTGGCTCAGGCCAACATCTGGGGCCGTCCTCGACTTCTGTCTCTCTTCTACATCCACTTCCAATCTGTCAGCAAAACCTGTTAGCGCAGCATCCAAAATGCATCCACCCACAGTCTGACCGCTTCTCCTGCCTCCCCCATAGATGCCGGTCACAGCCTCATCACTCCCCTGCCAGGACTGGTACAGTCCCTTCTCCCGGGTCTCCTGGCTCATTACCCACTCATTACCTCTCGTGCAAAACACGGTGTGCTACTCACCAAACCCATCTCCTCCTCTAGGAGCCTGAGTAGAATACATTTCCCAGCATTCCCTGTGGGTAGGCATGGCCAAGAGGCTGAGTCCTGGCCAATGGAATGTGAGTGGACAAGAGCTCCAGGGTCCAGCCCTTACCTCTCAGTCCCTGCCAGCCAATCAGGATAGAGGAGGCTGGAGCTGCAGGAAAGAGCCTGGGTCCCCGGATAAAAGACAGCTTGCAGGCTGGAAGCACTGGGCTTTGCATGTGGTCATGAGGCTGGGGTATGTTTCAGCAGGGAGCCCTCACATGACTACATACCCCAAATGATCTTTCCCCGGCCCCAACACCACCTGCCCTCGCCCCACTGGCCTCAGGGCCTTTGCACTTGCCATTCCTTCTGCCTGCGCCCAAGAGGGCTCCCCCCAGGCCTTCCTCACGTCCTTCATCAAATGGTGTCTTTTCAGGGACACTGTCTCAGGCGTTCCTTTTTCCTTCTGTGATTTTTTCCCCAAAGTCCTTGCTGCCTTCCAGTGTACAGTGTTGCACCTGTCTACCCTGTTCCCAGTCTGCTTCCCCTCTAGAATACAAACTCTGCAAGGATGAGGGCCCTGTGCGGATCCCCTGGTGCCAAGAGGGCACGTTACCCGGAATGCACAGATCTCAGATCAAAGCTGGGGCACTCCCACCTCAGCCAGGCATCTGGTGCTAATGTCCACACACAGGGAGAAATAGGGCAGGAAAAGTGGAGGACTGTTGTTCAGTGACACACTCATGATGCAGCTGGGGCACGCTGCATCATGGGGCACTACAGAATCACACAAAGTACACAGGCTGCTCAGGTCAGATCTGGGCCCCTCCAGCTGTGTGACTAAGGTACCTCCCTCAGGGGTGTTTTCGATCTTTGAACACAGGGGCTCTAAGCAGGCACCCTGTACACTTTTTGTAGTTATGATCTCAGCACCCCTCAGGGCAGTAGGAGGCCCAGCCCTGAAGCTCAACCCACTCAGCCCTGGGGGGCAGCAGGGTTGGGATAGGGAGGATCAGTCCCTCCTTCTAACTAACGTCTCCATGCCCTGTAACCTGCTGACCCTGGTGCCATCCTGAAGGAGGGTGCACACACCTAGTGAGTTGGGGGTAGGGGCAGGGCACGCAACTGGGTCCTGCTGATCACAACATCTGGCTGTTAAGGTTGACACTGGACATCTCCCCAGGTGATAAAAACACTAATAGAAATAGCTGCGGGCTGGTGGTTGGCTCATGCCTGTCATCTCAGTGCTGTGAGAGCTGAGGCAGCAGGATTGCTTGAGGCCAGGAGCTGGAGGCTGCAATGAGCTGTAGTCACACTATGCACTCCAGCCTAGGCAACAGAATGAGACCCTGTCTCTAAAAACAAAAGAACTAGCCATGCACCTGACCTCCCACAGCCCCAGTGGGAGGGTCGCCTGGCACAGAAAAGGGGAAGGGTCACCACCAACCCACGGACCTGGCTTGTGTATCCCAGTGTTCACTCCCAAGAGCTCAAAGTAAGGCTGGGGCACAAGGGGGCTCTCTGGGTGCCATCACCTCCAGCCTGACCATTCACAGAGGGGCCAGCATGGCACTCCTGGGCCAGGGGTTCCTTGGCTGCCAAGTGGGGCTGACGACAGGGCCATGGGGACGATTTGAGGTGGTCAGGGCCAGATCTGGCCAGATCTGGTGTGCACGGGCAAGGAGGACAGGCAGAGGGCAGGACAGGACAGCTGAGGGGCCGCTGCACACTGGGTGCCTGGCTGACCACAGTGGAACGGCTGTTGGCGGGGGCACCCACCCAGACACCTTCCACCCCGGCTTCCCCTTGGCCAGCTGGGAGGCCACCTGCTCTGTGATGCCTGCCAGCATGGCTCAGCTGGTGGCCACCCCACCTCAGCCCTGCAGGGCGCCTGGAGCCTGCCCAGCTCCCCACAGCCGCTGCGAGCCCCTGAGGCCGCCGGCAGCCCCTCACCACGAACATGGTCTCTCGTGTCCCCACCCGGGCCACCTGGGCCTCCTGGTCCCGTGGAATGGGCAGGAGTCATGCAGGGACAGCCAAGTGAGAGGAGGGAGAGGACACAGGGAGCAGGAGAGAGACAGCTCAAGGGGAGGAACGGGATGGAGGCGAAGAGAAGAGGGGAGACTGGGAAGAGGGAGGCGAGAGGCTGAGGGAGTCACGGAGCCGGAAGAAGCGGGAGAAAACAAAAGAGCAACGGCCGGGAGCACAGCGGCCGCCCTGACGAGGCCTCCCAGCACGCCCGCCCCACCCCAGCTGCCGAGTGAGGCTTTGGGCCCCCAGCCGGCCCTGCCCAGGACTGGCCCCGGGCACAAATGAGCAAACTGCTCCCTAAAAGGAGACTGCCTCCCTCCGTTGGCCTCTGTAAGGACTCAAAAAGGAGGCCAGGTATGGTGGCTCATGTCTGCAATCCCAACACTTTGAGAGGCTGTGGTGGGAGGATCACTTGAGGCCAGAAGTTCAAAACGAGCCTGGGCAACACAGCAAGACCCATCTCTATAAAAACAAAAATCTTAGGCTGGACATGGTGGCTCACATCTGTAATCTCAACATGATGGGAGGCCAAAGTAGGAGGATCGCTTGATCCTGGGAGTTCAAGACCAGGCTGGGCAACATCGTGAAAAATTAGCGGGTTGTTGTGGTGGCAACTGTAGTTCCAGCTACTTGGGAGGCTGAGGTGGGAGAATCGCCTGAGCCAAGGAGGTTGAGGCTGCTGCAAGCCATGACTGTGTCATTGTACTCCAGCCTGAGTGACAGAGTGAGACCCTGACTCAAAGAAAACCAAACAATCAAACAAAAATACATAAAAAAGGGCAAGTCCGCAAAGGGCTCAGCCTGGGCCGCCATGTCCCTGCTCCGTCCCTGAAGCCAGCTCAGTGCCACCGCAGGCTGTTCTGTTTGGATGCATAGGGAGCCCCAAGACGCGGGAGGACTGTCTTATGCACCCTTTCCCACGGACCCACCTCTGTCACTGTCAGGGTCCGAGTCGCTGAGTGGCTTCAGGGGTGAGTGCAGGTCCTGGAAGTAGCGGTGGCCAGCCTCACACTGCCACACGGCTGTGGTGTACAGGCTGAAGGTGGGGTCCAGCTCTGCCAGGTGCGGCTCGTATGGGCAGCGGTGCTTGTGGTCCTCGTACCAGATCACCACATTCTTCAGGCAGTTCACGTTGCGCCGCCGCCCTGGGGATAAGGCCAGCAGGCTGAGGGCAGGGCCCCCAGGGCCACATGGCCGCTGGGACCACACAGGAGGGTTGATGTGCCCTCCTGAGCCCTCTCTGAGCCTGAGCCCAGTTTACAGAGGAAGAAACTGAGGCTGAGCGGTGACACATACCCTGGAGGTAACAGGGACCAGCTGGGGACTGTCCTCATGGGCTGAGTTAAGTCACACAAACAGGGAGACCCGGCATGTGGGAGATAATTGTCAGCTGTTGTTACTATACTCATCCTCATCACCTCCCACCTAGACCAGTGCAGTCCCCCCCAGGGACTGCCTGGATCCTGCCCCGACCCCCAACCCACCCCTGCAGCCTGTTCTCCTTAGAGCTACCAGAGGGCACCCATGAACATTCAGAACCATCAGTCAGGACTCCCACCTCTCTGAGGGTAAAAGCCCAAGTGCTCGCCTGCGCTCCCCTTTGCAAGGCCCCTGACTTGTCACCTCTGCTCCTCCCACTTCCTCACTGCTCCTCAAAGGAGGCTGGCGTGGCTCTGCCCCAGGGCCTTTACACAAGCAAGGCCTTTGCACAGGCCATGTCCTCTTGCTCCAGGTAGCTGCCTGGCTCCCTCACCCTTCAATCAGGCTTCTCTCCAAATGCGCCCTCCTCTGAGAGGCCATTTTCTTTTTCTACCTTTTTTTTTTTTTTTTTTTTGGTAAAGATGGGTCTTGCTGCGTTGCCCAGGCTGGTAAACTCCTGAGCTCAGGAATCCTCCTGCCTCAGCCTACCGAGGAGCACTGTTACACCTGGTTTCTCACCACTCTCTTCCTCCAGGTAGCCCCTAGAGATCGTCTGTGGTGATTTGTTGACATACCCTTTGTCCATCTCCCCACTAGAACGTCAGCCCTTCAAGGGCAAGACGTTGATCTGCCTCTCTTCCTCCTGTATCCCCAGCGCCCACACAGGGCCGGGCACACGGGGGTGCTCCATGAACATTCACCGGGTGAGAGAATGCTCGTAAGAAGTGGACGTGGTGGGGCCAGACCACTGGGTTCAAGTCCTGGTGCTGCTCCTTCCTACCTGGGTGGTTCCAGGCAGGTGACCCCAGGTGCCTCCTCTGGGCCAGGGGAGAATAAGGAGGTCTATCCCTGGAGGCTGCCTGGAGGGAGTGAAGACACTGACAGGGCACAGAACAGGGATGGGCAAACAGCGGGTGCCCAAGAAATGGTCCCTGGTCAGGTGTGGTGACTCACGCCTATAATTCCAGCACTTTGTGAGGCCGAGGTGAGAGGACAGCCTGAGCCTGCGGGTTTGAGACCAGCCTGGGCAACTTGGCGAGACCTCATCTCTACAATTAAGAAAAAAAATTAGCCGGGCATGGTGGCACGTGCCTGTAGTTCCAGCTACTCGGAAGGCTGAGGCGGAAGGATCACCGGAGCCCAGCGGCTCGAAGCTGCGGTGGGAGCGGCCACTGTACTCCAGGCTGGGCGACAGAGTGAGACTCCAACTCAAAGAAAAAAAAAAAGAAATGGTCCCCACAATGAGGGCGACAGTCCTGGTCTCTCAGTCAAGTGGGGGGAAGGCCTTCTCCCCCCACCCCTGCACTTGGAGATAAGGAGGGGCCCAGAGGAGTGTCAGGACCTGGGGAAGGTGCCCAAGGCCTCCAACCATGGGATGACAGGAACGCCAAGCAGTGGCCTCTCCCACCCACACTGTCTCAGGGTCCTGACCTCAGTTCACTGTGTTTTTTGAGTTGGAGTCTCACTCTGTCACCCAGACCGGAGTGCAGTGGCCGCTTTCGGTTATCGCAGCCTCGACCTGCTGGGCTCTGGCGATCCTTCCGCCTCAGCCTTCCGAGCAGCTGGAACTACAGGCGCGCGCTACCACGCCTGGCTGACTTTTTGATTTATTGTAGAGATGAGGTCTCGCCAAGTTGCCCAGGCGGGTCTCGAACCCGCGGGCTCAGGCAATCCACTCACCTTGGCCTCCCAAAGCGTGGGATTACAGGCTGAGCCACCGAGCCCAGCTTCACTGTGTTCTTAGAACCGGGAGAAGGGGAGGGGCTCACAGCCACCAGATGCCTCCTTCCTGCTGGACACGGCCCGAGACCCCAGCCCCAGGGCTCAGAGCTGCACAGAGCCTGGCTGTTCCGATGTCCACCAACTGGTGGCTGGAGGTGTGGGAGACAGGACAGGAGGGCGCTCCAGGTCTGCCCTCTGACCACCAGGCCTCAGGGCTTCATATGAGCGGTCCCCTCCCAGGGCTCCCCAGGTGGCCTCCCGTGCAGGGCAGGGGCACGAGGAACTGTGGAGACCCCCGGACACAGACCTGGTTGGGTCTGGCTCTGCTGCAGCCCACCTGCGCCACCTGGGGAATGAGCCCGCCTCCCTGGGCCTCGGTTTCCTTACTTCGGCTGTTTTCAACTCTCCCCCCCACCCCAGGCTGAGGCTCCACTTACTTTTCTTCTTCTTTGGCTTTTTGGGGACTTGCTCCCAAGGCTTCCTGCAACAGAGAGAAGTGGTGAGTGTGAGCGAGGGCCAGCGCCATCATGTCCTGATCAAGAAGGAACGACGGCAACTGCAGCTCCTATTCATCCTGCTCAGTTCCATTCACTTGTGCCCCTCTAGCTGCCCCTCATGGCAGAGTCCCCTCACTTTGTTCATCCCCCCACCGACACCAGCCCTGGGAGGGGGTCAAGCATCATCTCAGAGCAGGAAACTGAGGCTCAGAGGGATGAGGCCACCTGGACTGGGGTCTCATAGTCAGAGAGAAGAGAAATCAGAAAAGGCGCAAATCAGGAAAGAACCTGGGCGCGGTGGCTCACGTCTGTAATCCCAGCACTTTGGGAAGCCGAGGCAGTAGGATCGCTTGAGTCCAGGAGTTCCAGATGAGCCTGGGCAACATAGCAAGGCCTCGTCTCTACAAAAAATGAGAAAATGAGCCAGGCATCGTGGCTCATGCAACGTCCCACTGCTCTGGAGGCTAAGGCAAAAGGATCACCTGAGCCCAGGAGGTTGAGGCTGTGGTGGCTGTGATCGTGCCACCGTACTCTAGCCTGGGTGACAGAGTGAGACCCTGACTCAAAATAAATAAATCAAAAGAAAAAGAAATCAGCCAGGTGCGGTGGCCCATGCCTCTAATCCCAGCACTTTGAGAGGCCGAGGTGAGAGGACTGCCTGAGCCCACAGATTCAAGACCAGCCTAGGCAACTTGGTGAGACCTCTTCTCTACAATAAATAAAAAAATATTAGTTGGGCATGGTGGCATGTGCCTGTAGTTCCAGCTACTTGGAGGGCTGAGGTGGAAGGATCGCCTGAGCCTAGCAGGTCAAGGCTGCAATGGTCGTGAGCGAGTCACTGCACTCCAGTCTGGGCCACAGAGTGAGACTCCAACTCAAAAAAGAAAAGAAAAGAAAAGAAATTCGAAAAGTAAGTGTGGCAGGCAGAATTCTAAGACAGGCTGCATGATTCCCCTTGACATGTACCCTGTGTAACACTCTTGCCCTGACTTGGGTGGGTCTGTATGATTGGATACCACTCCAAAGTTAGGTGACTGTGAGTTAATCAAGAGAGCATATTTTGCCGGGCACAGTGGCTCATGCCCAGCTTCCCAAGAGGCTGAAGTGGGAGAACTGCTTGAGCCCAGGAGTTTCAGACAAGTCTGGACAACACAGTAAGACCCTGCCTCTACAAAAAACAAATTAGCAGAGCAGAGCATGATGACACGAGTCTGTAGTCCCAGCTATTTGGGAGGCTGAGCCAGGATTGCTTGAGCCCTGGAATTTGCGGCTGCAGTGAGCCGTGATCACCCCACTGCACTCTAGCTTGGGCAACAGAGCAGAACCTTGTCTCTAAAAAATATATAATAAAATAGAATAAAGGATTTATGGAGGTGGGCCTGACCAAATCAAGGAAGCCCTTAAAAGCTGGTAGAATAAAGGGGCCTGTGGAGGAGCCACAGGGCAAGGACCAGAGAGTGGCCTCTAGGACTGAGCATGGTGCTGAAGGACAGCCCACAAGACAGTGGGGAACCTCAGTTCTACAACCATGAAGAAATGGATTCTGCTGACAACCCAAGGGATTGTGGAGATCCTTCCCTGATCCTGCCCTTAGATGAAGCCGCAGTCAGTCAGTACCTCAGGGTCAGTTGTGAGACCCTCGCAGAGGGCCTGGAGAAAGTACGCTGAGTGCCTGACGCAGACACGTGAGCTGGAAGACCCACTTGGTGTGAAGCGCCCGTTTCCGGTCATTTGGCAGCAGTCTCAGAAAACTTGCAGGGTTGGCCTCAGGACCTGCGCTGCCTTCCAGGCTGGCCGAGATCCCCGGAAAAAGCTGTCAGGGCCACTCTGGACAGCTGGCTTTGCTGAGGACCCAGCCCTGGACACTGACTGCCTGTCCCATCAGTCCCACCCTGCAGCCAGACCAGGCCTAGTAGCCTGACTGCATGTCCCAAGGCCATGAGAAGCCCAGGGTAGGGTGGCCCAAAGGCTGGTGGCCCCCAGACCTCCTGCACTAGGATGGCTGCTGGATCTGCCAGCAGGGCTCCTGACCCATGTGCCTGCCCGGCTGTGGCCAGTACCCACTCGACAGACTGGGGAACGTGTTCAGAGCCTTCTCCCCAGGCTGCCAGAGCACCCCTCCTGCCTTCCCACCTGGGCTGCCTCCTTGTGCTTCTATGCCACGGCAGTAGGCTCCTCTGTGACCTAAGGCAAGTGATTTTACCTTCCCGTGCCTCAGTTTCCCTACCTGCAGCATGGGATGACAGCACCTTCCTCATGAGGTTGGTATGAGGCTACCCGTATGGTGGAAAGCTCGGTGTGGCTCTGGCACTCAGTACCTGCTCACCAAGAGGCAGCCATGACCATCACCATGATCACTACTCACGAGCACCCCACCCCTGGCAACTGGCCTCCCTGCTGTGGTCAAGGGGTTCTTGCCACAGACATCCTGACAGCCAGCCCAGGGTCTCTGGTGGGCAAAGCCATCCACCCTCTGACACCGCACAGCGCTGGAACAATCCTCAGTCTCAAGCCCAAGTCTGATTCCTAAGAGAGCACCTCAGGGCTCCTCCATCCACTCTGCCCTTCCTGGGGCTCCATCCCCCGACCCCCAGGTGCCTCCATCCTCTCCCAGGCTCCTCTCTCCCTCCAGGAGGCCATGCTGAGTGCCCAGACCTCACCCAAACCCATGTCCTGATGTCAACGGCCACCTCCACCCACTCACAGCTGGGGGCTGGGGGTGCTACACTGCAGTGGGGACAGGCTTGGATGTCACCCAGATCCTAGTTCAAGGTTCAGCTCTGCTGTCAACTGCCTGTATGACCTCAGCAGGTCTCGTCCTCTTTGAGACTCAGTTTCCTCATCTTTGAAGTGGGCGCAGCAATGGTACCTCCAACACAGAGTCACCACGGGGTTGGGAGGGTGATGCATAACAGGGTGAGGGCCAAGTTCCAATCCCAACGCGGCGCCTTCTCCTTCAAACCACCTCCCCCACACCTGTTTCTGAAAGTTCGACCACCTCCCTGACTCCCTGTGGAGGCTGCTGATTCCCAGGACCACAGACGCTGGGCATCTCGGGCTGGCTCTGCCTTCCTCCCAGTGGCACCCCCCTGCAACTCTCCCTTGCTTCCCCAGGCAGCCTGCGCTCACTCTTGACACGATCATGCCCACACGCTGCCCTTTCTCCACTCTTGGCTTAACATCATCTTGACCCCCTTCCCTCAGCTCCTGCTGCGTTTCTCTACCTCTCACCCCTACTTATCTACGCTTGCTGTCTACACTTGTTTCCTTCATCTCCCTTGAAACCCTCCAATCATGCCACTCACTGTCCCCTCATGGTCAACAGTGACACTGCCTGGATCAGCCCAGCAGTACTCAACCAGTGGATCCTTCCCTTGGCCTCTTGGCCGCTGCCCTCAACTAGTTCTCCGCCAGCCCCAGGGCTGCTGCTTCTCTCCGACTTCCTTAAGAAAGGAGAGTCAGCCCGGGCACAAGCCTGTATTCTCTGTTTAAAAGCACCCCCCGCCGGGCATAGTGGCTCACACCTGTAATTTCTGCACTTTGGGAAGCCGAGGTGGGAGGACTGCTTGAGCTTAGAAGTTCAAGACCAGCCTAGGTAACATACCAAGACTCTGTCTCCGTAAAAATTAGCCAGGTGTGGCAACATGTACACCTGTAGTTGCAGCTACTCGGGAGGCTTAGGTAGGAGGATTGTTTGAGGCCAGGAGTTTGAGGCTGCAGCAAACTATGATTGCATCACTGCACTACAGTCTGAACCACAGAGTGAGACTATGTCTTAAAAAATATACACAAAATAGGCCAGGCTCTGTGGGTCAGCCTGTAATTCCAGCACTTTGGGAGGCCAAGGCGAGTGGATTGCCTGAGTCCATGGGTTTGAAACCAGCCCGGGGAACTTGGCAAGACTTCATCTCTACAATAAAATAAAATTTAAAAATTAGTTGGGCATGGTAGGATATGCCTGTAGTTTGGGCTACTTGGAAGGCTGAGGTGGAAGGATCTCTGGATCCCAGCTGGCTGATGCTGGGGTGGCTGTGAGTGTGCCATATATAAATAGGCCAGGTGGAGTGGCTCACGTCTGGAATCCTAGCACTTTGGGAGGCAGAGGTGAAAGGATTGCCTGAGCTCAGGGGTTTGAGACCAGCCTGAGCAACATGGCGAGACCTTGTCTCTACAATAAATCAAAAAATTAGCTGGGCATGGTGGTACATGCTTATAGTTCCAGCTATTTGGAAGGCTGAGGTGGAAGGATCACCTAAGCCTAGCAGGTCGAGGCTGCCACCTAAGCCTAAGCCTAGCAGGTCGAGGCTGCATTTTAGCCTGGGTGACAGAGTGAGACTCCGAAAGAGTGAGACTCCGAGTCAAAAAATTATAACAACAAAAATATATACATATAAAATAAAGTAAAAATAAAAGCATTCCCTTAGCAATTTTGACCACTACATCACCTGGACCGTGGCACTCCCCCAAATTCAGAGCTCCAGCTTGGTCTTCTCCCGTGACATCACACAGCCCCAGCTCCTCCCCAAGGCTTCACAGGCACAAGGCTTCACAGGCATCTCGCATGCAAGCTGTCATCTTGCCCCCCAAATGCCCCTTTTCAGTCATAAGAACCTACAGCCTCACAGGCCCAAACCTTGGGGCTATCAATCAGATCCATATTCAGCAGCAAATCAGGATGGCACTAAGGTCAACGACCTGTCTCCATGACCCCAGTTCTCATCTGGCTCAACTGGAAACATGCGGTCAACTCCTTCCTGGTCTCCCAGCTTCTGCCCTCACCCCTATGGAGTTAATGTCACTATTAGATGACTGTTGCCACGACTAAACTGTCTAGGACCCATCAACAACCTTGAGAACTGTCAACTTTTGGCCAACCTTGTCAAACCCATGCCCCACCCATTCTTCTCACACACATACACACTGCAGAGCACTTCTTTTAAAATATAAGCCAGGTCAGGTGCAGTGACACGTACCTTGTAGTCCCAGCACTCTGGGAGAAGGTGAAAGAATACCTGAGTACAGGGGCTGGAGACCAGCCTGGACAACATACAGAGACCCTGTCTGAAAAATAAATAGGCTGGGCACAGTGGCTCAGGCCTGTAATCCCAGCATTTTGGGAAGTGAACACAGAGAGATTGCTTGAGCCCAGGAGTTCAAGACCAGCCTAGTCAACAGAACCAGACCACGGTCTCTACAAAAAAGTCAAAAAGGTAGCTGAGTGAGGTGGTGTATGTCTGTAGTCCCAACTACTAAAGAGGCTAAGGCAGAAGGATCACCTGTGCCCAGGAGGTTGAGGCTGTGCTGAGCCATGATCATGCCACTGCACTCCAGCCTGGGCAACAGAGTGAGACCCCAACTCAATAAATAAATAAATAGGAAAATATGCCAGGCGTGGTGGCTCACTCCTGAATTGCCTGAGTCCAGGGGTCCGAGACCAGCCTGGGCAACTTGATGAGACCTCATCTCTACAATAAATAAAAAAATTAGCCCAGGCTTGGTGGCACATGCCTATGGTTCCAGCTACTTGGAAGGCTGAGATGGAAGGATCACCTGAGCCCTGCAGGTGGAGGCTGCAGTGGCCGTGAGTGTGCCACTGCATTCAAGCCTGAGTAACAGTGTGAGATTCCAACTCAAAAAAAAAAAGAAAGAAAAGAAAAAAAAGGAAATATAAGCCAGATCATGCCACTGCTCTGTTCAAAATCCTGCACTTAGGAAGCTCCCACCTCACTGGAAGGAAAAACCAGATCCTCTCCACAGCTCACAAAGCACTGTATGACTTGCCCTGTCACCTCTCTATACTCTTCTGTCTCCCCTTCACTCGTTATGCTCCAGCCACATGGGCCTTTTTGCTGTCTGGCACATATCAAACAGGACAAAACCCTGCCTCACGGCCTTTGCACTTGCTTTTCCTGTGGCCTCAACACTCCCAGTATCTACACAGGTCCCCATAGGATCCCTCAGATCTTTACTCAGATGTCATCCATGTGACCCACCTTGAAACCCTATCTAAACCTCCAACTCACACTCCTGATTCCTCCTTCCCTGTTTCACTCTTGTTCTTTTCATGGCCCCTATCCCTCTCTCACGTACAATTTACTTATATTTCTTGCCTGCAGTAGACCAGCCTTTGAACAAGCCATCTCCTCTGCCCACTTGTATGTCAAATTCATGTGGCGCGAATCTTTGTGCTTCCAGCATTTCCGGTCTCACTCTCAGGCCTAGGTATCAGCCCACCACCCCAGGGAGTGGGTGGGCACCATGCAGCAGGACCTAGTTGGTCCTTGACCCTAAGAATCTCCCCGCAGAAAAACATGTGCACTGGTGAGAGTGCACCTATTTCCTTGCAAAGGCACCTATCCAGAGTATTCACCAGGTGCAAGCCTATGCTCTGCGTATTTTAGTGCACTTAATTGCCCCATCAACCTAGAAGGAGGAAGAAGAAAACATCATCTGCTGCTCCTAAAAACGGAGACTGTGCCTCGCACAGTGGCTCACGCCTGTAATCCCAGCACTTTGGGAGGCCGAGGTGAGACGATTGCTTGAGCTCAGGGGTTCAAGAGCAGTCTTAAGCAACATGGCGAGACCTTGTCTCTACAATAAATCATACAATTAGCCAGGCATGGTGGCACATGCCTGTAGTTCCAGATACTTGGAAGGCTGAGGCTGAAGGATCGTCTGAGCCCAGAAGGCCGAGGCTGCCGTGGCCGTGAGCTTGCCACTGCCCTCCAGTCTGGGCAACAGAGACTGACTCAAGAAAAAAAAAAGAAACTGAGATTTTGTAAAGAAAAGTCTCCGCCCCTCCACTTGGCCAGCTAACGCTTCACCTGTCTTTCCTGGGCTGAGTTGGTTCCGGGGAACCAGGAGGTTTAAGGGAGCTGGTCCAGATTGTGGGGTGTCCCTTGGGTGTGTGGGGCCGGGGTGGTAGGAATGGGGTCATACGCAGTTCCAGGTGAGGCACGAGAACTTCATGTAGGGCAGGGCTGGATGCTCCAGGGCGTCCGGCCACAATCCTAGGCCACGTGATGGTTTTGGGGTGAGAACTATGAGGGGGCGGGCTGCCCCTCGAAGGACTGGGTGCTCATGGATCTGGAGGCGGGGCCAGTCCTAGGATTGGGCCGCCAGAGCTCCAGCGGGCGGGGCCAAGAGCCCCGAAAGCGGGCGGAGAGGCTGGGCGAATCCCTAGATCGGGCGGTTGGAGCGCAGGGAGGCGGGGCCACGAGCCAGGCGCGTCCAGGCCCGGCCGCCGGGCTCCTGGGCGGGGCTCACACGTGCCGGGGGCGGGCCCTCGAAGCGGAGGGGGCGGGGCCGGGCTCGGCG
>NW_007067898.1:65037-68798 GCF_000164805.1 Carlito syrichta | reverse complement strand
GGTAGGCGGCGAGCTTGGCGTCGCTCCAGCCGCTGCGGCGCCGCAGATCCACCCAGGGCCCGTGCGCCTCGCCCAGGTACACGCGCCGCACGTCGTACTTCTTCCGGGACTCCAGGCGCCGCCGGGCTCGGTCCGACTCCGTGAGCCGCGGCCGACCCCGTGCCTTGCGGCCCGCCGCGCCCTCCTCGGTCGCTGCCTCCTCGCCTACGCCCGCCTCAGCCTCCGCCTCCGCCTCGGGCTCCGGCGCCCGCTCCGCCATCCCCCCCCACCCTGGTTACCAGCCTCCCCCGTTGTTAGGAGCCAGACCGGAAGTGGCGCGCATCTTCCGCGCCGCCGGGAAATTTCTCATGGACTCTCACTGCCCTGCGGCGCCACAAGGAGCGCGAGAACGGGAATTGCCCATGCGCAAAATCCATTCTCCACCCCACCCTCTTTTCACTTAAACTTCTAGTGAAAGAAGGACTGGAGGTTTGTGGTGGGCTCCAGGGAGGTAGAGCCAGAAGAGATGGTAGACTCTTAGGGGGATCACTGGCAAGCTCAGATCTCGGGGAGAGGGAGCCACGCTGCCAGAAAGGAAGGACGGCAGCCCCAAGCGGGACAACTTTTATTTGCTGTATACTCAAAAGTCATCTCAAGCTCCCGCCAGCCCACGGCCTCAGGCCACAGCTCAAGCCCTCGTGCCCGCGCAGACTCAACTCTGGCTCTGCTGCTGTCGCTGCAGATTGTCTTCCCCCTCTTCCTGGCCCTCGGGTGGTGGCGGCTCCTCCAGACTTGCGGAGGACGCCAGGAGCTCCCCGGTGGACCCGGCTAGGCGGAAGACCACCGGGATGTGGGCCAGGACTGGGTTGGTCTCCTGCAGGCCCTGGATCCATTTGGCCAGCGTTGCCTGGTCGTGGGCGCCGGCCATGCACATGGCAAAGACAGGGCCTTCCTCCACTGTTGAGAGAGTCAGGCCCTCAGCATTTGTGCCCACACCTCGCTGAGGTGCTTTGTGCTCCCTTGCGCTTTCCTGTGCCTCCAAGCTGGCCCCGCATGTCTATGCCGCCCACTCCAGGCTTCACCTGGGTGATGCCTCCTCCCACTTCACCTGGGTGAAGCTTCCTGACTCCCACTTGAGGCTGGGTGTGGCATGCTCCTCCCCTCAACTCCCCAAAATGTAACTTGCCTCTTACCCCACTGATCCGAGGGACTGGGTCTGTCCTGGTCACACCCAGCAGAGGTGCTCCATAAATGTGCGGACAGAGGGAATGACCAAGGGCTGACAGGGCATATGATGGATGCGTGTGTATGTGGGGAGCCGGGGTAAGTGCGTTGTGTCTCAGCCTGGGCCCCACCCCTCAATCCCAATGGCCACCCCTCATCCCGGGTGGTGTTGGGAGTCCTAACTGTCTAGGTTTTTACCTTCTGGGGTTTTTTGGAGAGAAGATCTTGCCCTGTCGCCCAGGCTGGAGTGCAGCAGCAAGATCATTGCTCACTGCAGTGGCAAACTCCTGGGCTCAAGGGATCTTCCTGCCTCAGCCAACAGAGTAGCCACCATGCCTGGCTAAACACTTTTTTGTAGTGATGGGGTCTTGCTTTGTTGCCCAGGCTGGGTCTTGAACTCCTGGTCCTGAAGGATCAAGCAGTCCTCCAGCCTTAGCCTCCCAAAGCACTGGGATTACAGGCATGAGCCCCCACGCCTGGACTGGTGTTTACCTTCATCGATGTCAAACTCATAGTCGTCCCAGCCGCTCCTCCCATACTCAAGGTCCAGCTGCATTGGGTAGTAGAGGTTCCACTCCTCTGGAATCTCTTCTGCTTCCTACTCCAAGGAAGGAAGTGCAAACAGAGTCAGAGGCCAAGGATCTTGCAACCCTACCACCACACCTCCCATGAGCCTTGACAGTGCCAGCCCATACCTCATAATTTAAGCCCTTACCCGCTCCTCAGGGGGCAGCAAGTCAGCTCTGAGGATGTGATAATAGACACACTTGCCGCGGAGCCACAGGGAGAAGGGGCCCTCGACAAAGATAGGTCGGGCTGGGTTGTGGTGGGCCAGGGCAGCCTGCTGATCAGGACTCTGGATTCCTGGAGTAGAGACATGCATGCCCTGGTGTCCTGGCTGCTCCGCCCAAAGGCCCAGGGAACCCACCCATCAGGGCCTGTAACAGCCTCACAGCCTGTGCTCAGTGTCTTACCTACGATGTGGGGCTTGGTGGGATCTGCTGCCCCTGTAGAGTCTTTGGACCAAGGAATCTGCAAGAAGAGTAGGGGTGGAAGCTTGCAACCCAGCCCCTACAGAGGAGGGGAATTCCAGCGTATATAGAACACCTCTACTGCACCTGCTACAAGTCACTCAAGCCCATCCCTTCCTCCTTCCCTTCTATAGCATTTGGCAACAGTCAACATTTGAGATACTCACACTGAGAGAGCCCTGGGGCTAACCTGTCTGCATGAAAATCCTGGCTGTCACAAGCTGTGTGACCTCAGCCAAGTCACTGTACCTGCACGCCTCAGTTTCTCCAACTGCAAAATGAGGATGACAGCATTTACTTCATATGGTTCTAAAATGTTTAGAACAATGTCTAGCATGTAAGTGCTCAGTGCTTGTAAATTAAATAAATAAATAGGACCGAGCATGGTGGCTCACACCTTGTAAATTAAATAAATAAATAGGACCGAGCATGGTGGCTCACACCTGTAAGCCCAGCATTTTGAGAGGCTGAGACAGGATTGCTTGAGCCCAGAAGTTCGAGACCAGCCTGGTCAACATAGTGAGACCTTGTCTCTACAAAAAACAGAAAATTTAGCCAGGCGTGGTGGCGCACACCTATAGTCCCTGCTACTCAAGAGACTGAGGTGGAAGGATCACCTGAGCCCAGGAGGTCAAGGCTTCAGTGAACTGTGATCATGCCATTGTCTCGTCTGGGTGACAGAGACCCTGACTCAAAAAAAAAAAAAAGTCTCTCCAATGGCAGGGCATTATATACATGTTCCAGCCCTACCTTTTGTAGTTTTCATTTAATAATATGGCTGGGAGCCACTGATGAAGAGATCCTCCCTCCTCAGCCACCCAAAGTGCTGGGATTACAGGCATGAGCCACCACACCCGGCCAAATTTTTACTAATTTCTGATGTATCTTTCCAGTGTCTATTTTCATGAAAAGCAAAAATAGGTGCACGCACTTCTATTTGCGCCCCTCTTCTCGGGCAGCTTCCTGTACATACAGGTCTCTCTCTCTTTCACCTAATTCCTCCTTCTTCCTGACCATCTGGGACTGTGCAGTATGGGGCTACCATAGTCCACACGGATAAGTCCACTTTGTTGGATACTTGTATGGATTCCATTCTAATCCAAAATGGTATGGGTGGTCATTTTACCTGGAAATAGGCATCTCTGGAGAAAGAGAATAGGGACAGAGAACCTGGGCAGGAGAGGAGGATTCTTCACTGCATGTTTATATGTGTTGTTTGGCTTTTTTCTTTTTGAGATGGTGTCTCGCTCTGTCACCTCGGCTGGAGTGCAGTGGCATCACCCTGGCCCAACACAGCCTCGACCTCCTGGGCTCAGGTGATTCTTTTGCCTCAGCCTCCCATGTTGCTGGGACCACAGGCATGCATCACCATGCCCAGCTAATTCTTTTATTTATTTATTTTTTTGAGTTGGAGTCTTACTCTGTCACCCACACTGGAGTGCAGTGGCTGCTCCCGGCCACCGCAGTCTTGACCTGCTGGGCTCCAGCGATTCTTCCGCCTCAGCCTTCCGAGTAGCCGGAATTACA
>NW_007067898.1:53023-64933 GCF_000164805.1 Carlito syrichta | reverse complement strand
TCTTTTTAAGAGACTAGTTTTTGGCCAGGCTCGGTGGCTCAGCCTGTAATCCCAGCTTTTTGGGAGGCTGAGGCGAGTGGATTGCTTGAGCCCACAGGTTCGAGACCAGTCAGGCAATTTGGCGGAGATCTTGTCTCTACAACAGATAAAAAATTAGCTAGGCATGGTAGCATGCGCCTGTAGTTCCAGCTATTTGGAAGGCTGAGGCAGAAGGACCACCAGAGCCCAGCAGGTTGACACTGGGATGGCTATGAGTGTGCCACTGCATTCCAGCTAGGTGACAGAATGAGACTCCAACTCAGAAAAAAAAGAAAGAAAGAATAAAACCAATTTTTAGCTCAGGAACTTGTAAAATGGAAACATCTGCCAGGTCTCCTGCAAAAGACGATGTGGTCAGGAAAAGACCACCCCTTCCCTTCTCTCCTCCCATCAGGAGCTCAGAGATGTCACTCTCCAAAGTGGCGGTTACCTGGGCCCTCCCTCTTTAGCATAGCAATCACTGTGAAGGTTTATCAGGTCTACTGTAAAGAACAAAAGTTCGGTTCGCCCATGCCAGCTCTGGCATGTATCCCCTTCTTTTCTCTCTTCTTTCTCTAATAATTTTTTTTTTGAGTTGCAGCCTCACTCTATTGCCCAGGCAGGAGTGCAGTGGCATGCTCATGGCCACCACAGCCTCCACTGGGCTCAGGCCATTCTTCTGCCTCAGCCTTCCAAGTAGCTGGAACTACAGGGGTGGACCACCACGCCCAGCTAATGTTTTTCTTATTTATTGTAGAGACGAGGTCTCACCAAGTTGGCCCAGGCTGGTCTCGAATTCCTGGGCCCAGGTGATCCTCCCGCCTCTGCCTCCCAAAGTGCTGGAATGACAGATATGAGCCACCGCACCTAACTCAAACTTTATTTGAAATTTTGCTGGCCACTCTGAGATTCATTTTAGAAATGAGTCAAAAGAATCCATGGGTTTTGTGTAGCACCCCACCTGGCATCATTGGGATTATAAGTGTGAGCTATCGTGACAGGCTATTTGGCTTTTTCATGCACTGCTTTGCAAAATGAAGAAATGAACTAAAACCACTCTTCCTCTATGATCTACTATCACATTTAAGGCCAATTCTCTGTCCTCTCCCACCTAGACACCACAGTCACCTCCCATGCCACCCTCTCAGTCCTCTCAATCTTCTCCCTAGCCAACATCCTCCACATGACCACCAGAGGGCGTTTCTTCAACCACAGATTCTTCTAGAAACATGACTCTGACCCTATCTCTCTTTTCCCACCAGCCAGCAGGTTCAACACTAATCCAACATCCTACCCCTGCACTTCACTCCGCAGCACACATTGCTCCCTCTGCCAGAATGCTCCGCTCTCCTACCTCCTCCAGGAAGCCCTCCCTGATACCTGCCCTGGGCTTCTCCATCTCAGTGGCTCTGCAGGAAGCTGTTATCTGGGGCTGGCCTCCAGACCAGATGACAAGTGCTGTGAGGGGCTCTCTCTGATCACCCATGCAGCCTAGTATGAGTGGGGTCTCCCAGGCAACTAGGGAAGGAAGTATCGCTCCACTTAGTCATTCAGCAAACCACTGCTGAGCATCAGTTTTGTGCCAGACCCTATGCCCAGCCTTGGGAGATATGGGGGAAACTGAGTCACAGTGAATAAGGAACCAAGCCAAGCACAGGAAATAGGAGGGTGCCTTGGCCAGGGTGGTCAGGAGGGACAACACGAGAAAGGAATGGTGGAGCTGAGATCTGAAAAACACAAAATCCCTGGGGAACAATGTTCCTGACAGAGGGAACAGCAAGTGCAAAGGCCTGCAGTGGGAACTGGCATAGAACACTCCAAGACAGAAGGGAAGGCAGACGCCTAGAATGCAGCGAATACGGGGCGAGGGATGGGAGCAGAGACCAGAGGCTGCTGTGGTCTGGAGGTTTATGGCCCCCAAATTCCTATCTTGAAACCTATCTCTTATGCAATAGGATTAAGAGGTGGGGCCTAGCGGGACATGGTGGTGCGTGCCTGTAGTTCCAGCTACTTGGAAGGCTGAGGTGGAAGGATTGCCTGAGCTCAGCAGGTCGAGGCTGGGGTGGCTGGGAGCATGCCACTGCCCCCCAGCCTGGGTGACAGAGTGAGACTCCAACTCAAAAAAAAAAGAGGTGGGGCCTTTGGGGGTTGATTAGGTCATGAGGGCTCTGCCCTTGTGAATGCAGTTAGTGCCCCTAAAAAGAGGCCAGACTGGGCTTGTTTGCCCTTCCTCCATGTGAGCACATAGTGAGAAGGCACTGTTTTTGAAGCAAAGAGCAGGCCGGCGCAGTGGCTCACACCTGTAATCCTAGCACTTTGGGAGGACAGAGATGGAAGGATCACTTGAGCCCAGGAGTTTGAGACCAGCCTGGGCAACATATTAAGATCTCATCTCTACAAAAAGATTTAAAAATTGGCCAGGAGCCGGGCTTGGTGGCTCAGCCTGTAATCCCGCGCCTTTGGGAGGCTGAGGTGAGTGGATTGCCTGAGCCCGTAGATTCAAGACCCACCTGGGCAACTTGGCGAGACCTCATCTCTACAAATCAAAAATTAGCCAGGCGTGGTAGCGCATGCCTGCAATTCCGGCTACTTGGAGGGCTGAGGCGGAAGGATCGCCGGAGCCCAGCAGGCAAGGCTGCGGGGGCCAGGAGCGGCCGCTGCACTCCAGTCTGGGCGACCGAGTGAGGCTCCGACTCAAAACAAAAAGGAAGGAAGAAAAGCAGAGGGCCCCTCACCAGACACTCAGTCTTGTGGCACCTTGATCTGAGACTTGCCGACCTTTACAGCTGTGAACGGTGAATCATACTTTTCTGTTGTTCACAAATCACCCCATCTGAGGTATTTTGTGGTAGCAGCCCAGACAGACTAACATAGAAGTCCCACCGTTCTAAGCTGGACAGTCCATGGAAATCTACCACAGGACTCAGTCAGGGAACCACAGCTCGCTTCACACTTCATCAGTTACCCCACATGGGCGATAAGGAGCCTGCAGGAACAGAGGTGGAGGGAAGGCCCAGGGTGGCGGCCCACGGCATGGACAGCACCGGATACCTGGTAGACGGTGACTCTGGCGCTGAGGTCAGGCTCAATGTGCCGCAAGCCCAGCCTGGCCAGGTCCACAGGGTCCTGGGGCAGGTCCCGGGGCACAGGGAAGGGGTTGATGTTCTTGAAGCGTGAGAACCACAGCTTCATGCGCAGGAACTTGAGCATGGGGTAGCTTTTGCGTCCAAATATCTGAACCAGCAGGAACTCTGTCTCCTTGTTGGGCATCACCCCTGTGGGGGACAGATATAGGCAGAGCCTCAGGAAGGGAGAGAAGGGAAGAGGGGAGATGGAGAATACTGAAGTCAGCAGAGAGGGAGAAAAGAATCAGAATAATAAAGAATCAGAAAAATAGGCTGGGTGTGGTGGCTCACAACTGTAATCCCAGCACTTTGGGAGGGCGGAGGCGGGAGAATCACTTGAGCCCAGGAGTTCAAGACCAGTCTGGGCAACAGAACAAGACCTCGACTCTACAAAAAATGAAAGGAAGGAAGGGAAGACCAGACTGGGCAACATAGCAAGACCCCCATCTTAATTAAAAAAAAAAAAAAAAGCCGGGCTCGGTGGCTCAGCCTGTAATCCCAGCACATTGGGAGGCTGATGCAAGTGGTATGCCTGAGCCCAGGGGTTCAAGACAGCCCAGGCACTTGGCGAGACCTTGTCTCTACAATAGATAAAAAATTAGCTGGGCAAGGTAGCGCGTGTCTGTAATTCTGGCTACTTGGAAGGCTGAGGCGGAAGGATAGCCAGAGCCCAGCAGGTCGATGCTGGAGTGGCCGTGAGTGTGCCATAGCACTCCAGTGTGGGCGACAGTGTGTGACTCCAACTCAAAAAAAAAAAGCAAGGCACAGTAACTCATGCCTATAATCTCCACACTTTGGGAGGATGAGGTGAGAGGATTGCCTGAGTTCAAGACCAGCCTGGGCAACTTGGTGAGACCTAATCTCTACAATAAATCAAAAAATTAGCCAGGCATGGTGGTGCATGCCTGTATTCCCTGCTACTTGGAAGGATGAGTTGGAAAGATCACCTGAGCCCAGCAGGTCGAGACTGCAATGTGGCCATGAGCATGCTAATGCATTCCAGTGAGACTCCAACGCAAAAAATTTAATTAACTAAATTAAAAAGTAAAAGAAAAATCAAAGGGAAGCAAGAAATAGACGACAGAGGGGCATGGAGAGGACAAGGCAAGGGATAGGGGCTGCCAGCTGGCACCTCACCATGGTTTTCCATCTGCTCAAGGACAGCAACCCCACATTCCTGCTGCCGTGGGTAGTGGATGAAAATACGCTGGATGATGTTGCGAGGCCGGAAGACCTCCTTGGGGAAGACGTCGAGCAGCAGGTTGTACACCGCCAGGTCGCGCTCCACGCCATACTCCCGCATCTTGCGCAGAGCCAGGTAAATGAAGTCCACGTGGCCCCGCTTGTGCACATTGTACTGCCCAAAGCTCTGCACGGCCTGCACGAAGCTCGCCTTGTCCCGCTCCCCACCAGGCGCCTGCTTGAACAGTTCCTCGTGGGGCGCCAGGGCCCTGATGGGTCTACGCTGGGGCTCAGGAGGGCCTGGAACCAGCGACAGTTCGGTGTTGTGGGCGGCTGAGCTGCAGTGGAGGTCCCGTGGGGGGTGGGAAGGCACCTAGGGAAATAGGACCACTGCTGGCATCTGGCACTTCCCAGGGCTTCGGTGGGGCTCCTGGCTTGCTCTTCCCTGAGAGAGGTTCCAGTGGCCTCCCTGGGGCCTCTGAGGGGAGGGGTTACATACACCAAATCTGACAGCATTACAAAGTGTGATAAAACACAATGCTGGTGTGGCAGGGAGGAAACAGGCACTCTGAGGCATTGGGGAGCATTGGTAAAACCACCATAAAGGCAATTTGGTAATATTCAACATCATGACAAACACCTTTTAAAAAAAGAGGGCCAGGCGCAGTGGCTCACACCTAATCCCGGCACTTTGGGAGGCCGAGGTGAGAGGATTGCCTGAGCCCACGGGTGTGAGACCAGCCTGGATAACCTGGTGAGACCTCATCTCTACAATAAACCAAAAAATTAGCCGGGCGTGGTGGCACATGCCTGTAGTTCCAGCTACTCAGAAGGCTGAGGCAGAAGAATCGCCTGAGCCCAGGTCGAGGCTGTGGTGGTTGTGAGCGTGCCACTGCACTTCCGCCTGGGCACAGAGTGAGACTCCAGCTCAAAAATAAATAAATAAGTAAATAATAAAAAGAGAGACAGGGTCTTGCTATGTTGCCCAGGCTGCATGGCAGTGGCTATTCACAAGCATGATTTCATCACTGATCAGCATGGGACTTCTGACCTCCTCTATTTCTGACCTGGGCCAGTTCACCCATCATCCTTAGGCAACCTGGTGCCCCCCACCTTTCCAGGGACATCACCATATTGATGCCGAGCTTACTGGGGACACCCTATTGGCATAACGTACCACAGCCCAGAACTCCCTGGGTTCAAGGGATACTCCTGCCTCATCTTCCAAGTAACTGCAAACACAGGCACGTACCACCGTGCCTAGCTAATTTATTTTTATTTTTTTATAGAGATAGGATCTCATTATGTTGCCCAAGCAGGCCTTGAACTACTGGCCAGCCTCAAGTGATCCTCCCACCTCAGCCTCCCAAAGTGCAAGATTACAGGCGTGACCACCATGCCTGGCCCCTTTAAATACAGTTTTTTTTTTTTTTTTGAGTTGAGGTCTCACTCCTTCACTCAGGCTGGAGTGCAGTGACACCCACGCTTACGGACACCCTAGCGTTGACCTATTGGGCTCTGGCGATCCTTTCGCCTCAGCCTTCCAAGTAGCTGGAACTACAGACACACACTACCATGCCCGGCTGTTTTTTTGTTGAGTCGGAGTCTCTGTCGCTCAGACTGGAGTGCAGTGGCCACTCCCAGCCACCGCAGCCTTGACCTGCTGGGCTCCGGGGATCCTTCCACCTCAGCCTTCCAAGTAGCCATAACTACAGGCATGCACTACCAAGCCCGGCTGATTTTTTTGATTTACTGTAGAGATGAGGTCTCGCTGCCCAGGTGGGTCTCGAACCTGTGGGTTCAGGCAATCCACTCACCTCAGCCTCCCAAAGGTGCGGGATTACAGACTGAGCCACCGAGCCCGGCTGTTTTTTATTTTATTGTAGAGACGAGGCCTTGCTAAGTTGTCCAGGCTGGTCTCGAACCCACGGGCTCAGGCAATCCACTTGCCTCAGCCTCCCAAAGTGCTGGGATTACAGGCTGAGCCACTGAGCCCAGCCAAAGTCTTTTTTTTTTAATTTAATTTTTTTTTTTTTGGGAGTAGGAGTCTCACTCTGTTGCCCAGTTGGAGTGCAGTGGCACACTCATGGCCACTGCAGCCTCGGCCCACTGGGCTCAGGTGATCCTTCCACCTCAGCCTTCTAAGTAGCTGGAACTACAGGCATGCGCCACCACGCCTGGTTAACGTGCTGCTGCACTCCAGCCTGGGTGATAGAGTTAGACTCCAACTCAAAAACAACAACTACAAAAAAAAAAATTGTTGACCCCTGCTCTAGCTGGTACAGTAACAAATTTCTTACTTTAATTACTTAATTAATTAATTAATTAAATTTTTTTTGAGTTGGAGTCTCACTCTGTCGCCCAGACTGGAGTGCAGTGGCCGCTCCCGGCCACCGCAGCCTCAACCTGCTGGGCTCCAGCAATCCTTCCTCCTCAGCTTTCCGAGTAGCCAGAATTACAGGCGTGCGCTACCACGCCCAGCTAATTTTTTGATTTATTGTAGAGATGAGGTCTCGCCTGCCCAGTGGGTCTCGAACCCGCGGGCTTAGGCAATTCACTCACCTCAGCCTCCCAAAGGCGCGGGATTACAGGCTTAGCCACCGAGCCCGGCTTCTTACTTTAATTTAAATGGAATGTTCTAGTTAGAATGGTTATACATAAGGTATCTTTAGAAATATATGGCTAATAAGCTGGGTACAATGGCCCACACCTGTAGTCCCAGATACTCGGGAGGCTGAGGTAGGAGGATCCCTTGAGCCCAGAAGTTTGAGACTGTGATGAGCTGTCATCATGCCACTGCACTGCAGCCTGCAACAGAGCAAGCCACCATCTCTAAAATAAATAAATAAACACATATATGTAACAAGAGCCATATTTACTGAAGAGCCTTCCGTTCCAGGTACCATTGAACAGTTTATAAGTGTGAGACTTCACAGCTGCCCTGTGAGAGCGTGCTCTGACTGTGCCTATTTTACAGGTGAGGAACTGAGGCCTGGAGAGATGAAGCAGGATGCACAGTGTCACACAGCTGCAAAGCTGCAGAGCTGAGATTGAAGTCAGTGTTCTCGGTCTCTCTGCCTCCCCCACAGCCATTCCATGTTTAGATAAGGTGATGGTGAAAAATTAAAAAGGTAAGCTGGGCACGGCGGCTCACACCTGGAATCCAGCACTTTGGGAGGTGGAGGCAAGAGGATTGCCTGAGTCCAGGAGTTCAAGACCAGCCTGGGCAACTTGGTGAGATTCGTCTCTAAAATAAACCAAGAAAAATTAGTTGGGCATGGTGGCACACACCTATAGGTCCACCTACCTGGAAGGCTGAGGCAGAAGGATCACCTGAACCCAGCAGGTCGAGGCTGTGGTGACCATGAGCATGCCACTGCACCTCAGCCAGGGTGACAGAGTGAGGCTCCAACTCAAAAAATATATATATAAAAAAGGTATTCATTTAGAATGAAAATTTTTTTTTTTGAGTTGGAGTCTCACTCTGTCGCCCAGGCTGGAGCGCAGGCACGCTCCCGGCCACCGCAGCCTCGACCTGCTGGCCTCCGGCGACCTTCTGCCTCAGCCTTCCAAGTACCTGGGATTACAGGTGCATGCTACCACACTCGGCTAATTTTTTGATGTATTGTAGAGAAGAGATCTTGCCAAGTTGCTTAGGTGGATCTCGAACCCGCGGGATCAGGCAATCCACTCACCTCGGCCTCCCAAAGTGCTGGGATTACAGGCATGAGCCATCGAGCCCAGAATTACCCTTTTTTTTTTTTTTTTGAGTTGGAATCTCACTCTGTCACCCAGGCTGGAATGCAGTGGCACACTCACGGCCACCCCAGTGTCAACCAGCTGGGCTCCGGCGATCCTTCTGCCTCAGCCTTCCGAGTAGCCGGAACTACAGGTATACACTACCATGCCTGGCTAATTTTTGATTTGCTGTAGAGACGAGGTCTTACCAGGTTGCCCAGGCTGGTCTCAAACCACCAGGGCTCAGGCAATCCACTCGCCTAGGTCTCCCGAAGTGCTGGGATTACAGGCTGAGCCACTGAGCCCAGGCATTAGCAACTCTTAAAGGAAAGGAGGGACCTAAAATGGGCACAGACAGGCCAACTCAGACCCGCCAGAGCTAGCTTCACTGTCTGGACTCCAAAGGGGCTGGGAGCAAATCCAGGCTTCCCTCCCCCTGCCCCAAAGACTGCCCAGCTGGTGCTTACCTGAGAGCTGGGGGCTCCTGTGAGGGCGGCCCTGCAGATGCCCCCCCAGCCCCGAGGGAGGCTTCGGGCCTGCAGGATGGCCTGGACCCAGCTCATGCCTCTTGTCATACAAGTACCTGGCCAAGAGAGAAGATTCCGCATTAGCCCGGCACCCCATCCGCTAATGGAGGCAAGACCCCCACAGGGCAGAGGGCACACTCCAGGCTGCGTGGCTAAATCACGGGCCTCAGTGGTTTCCTTACTCACAAGACAGGCTTAGATGACTGTGAACTTCAAGGGTCTCTCTTTTTTTTTTTTTTGAGTCAGGGTCTTACTCTATCACCCGGGCTGGAGTGCAGCACACATTCATGGCTCACCACAGCCTCAATCTCCTGGGCTCAGGCAATCCTTCTGTCTCAGGATCCTGAGTAGCTGGGACTACAGGTGTGTGCCACCACATCTGGCTAATTATTTGAATTTTTTTTTTCCAGTAGAGAGGAAGTCTTGCTATGTTGCCCAGGCTAGTTTTGAACTCCTGGGCTCAAGCAGTCCTTTCACCTTGGCCTCCCAAAGTGCTGGGATTATAGGTGTGAGACACTGCGCCCAACTTGTATTTTTAAAAAATTTATTCACATACCACACGGCTCACTTCTTTAAAGTATAAAATGCTCATATTGGGTGCAGTGGATCACGCCTATAATTCCAGCACTATGGGAGGCCAAGGTGAGAGGATTGCCTGAGCCCAGGGGTTCACGACTACCTTGGGGAACTTGGTAAGACCTTGTCTCTACAATAAATCAAAAAAATTAGCCAGGCTTGGTGGTGTGCACCTGTAGGTCCGGCCTCTTGGAAGGCTAAGGTGGAAGAATCGTCTGAGCCCAGCAGGTTGAGGCTGTGGTGGTCATGAGTGTGACACTGCACTCCAGCCTAGGCAACAGAGTGAGACTCCAACTTAAAAATAAAAATATGAGGTGAGTGGATTGCCTGAGCCTGCGGGTTCGTGACCTGCCTGGGCAACTTGGTGAGACCTCATCTCTACAATAAATAAAAAATTAGCCGGGCGTGGTAGTGTGCGCCTGTAGTTCCCTACTTGGAAGGGTGAGGCGGAAGGATCGCCGGAGCCCAGCAGGTCGAGGCTGCAGTGGCCGGGAGCGGCCACTGCACTCCAGTCTGGGCGACAGAGTGAGACTCCAACTCAAAAAAATAAATAAATAAAAATAAAGTATAAAATTCTCACACAAAAGGACAAATACTGCATGTTTTCACTTATAAGTAGGAGCTAAATGGCACGCACACATGGACATCAAGGGTGAAATGATGGATGGTGGAGACTTGGAAGGAAAAGGGTGGAGGGTAGATGATGAGAAATTACTTAACGGCTACAATGTATGTTATTCGGGTGATGGACTCCCTAAAAGCCCTGACTTCACCACTACACAATACATCCATGCAACAAAATTACACTTGCACTGCATAAATTTATACAAATAAAGTGTAAAATTCAACGTGGCTCATACATGTAATCCCAGCATTTTGGGAGGCCAAGGCAGGAGGATCACTTGAGGCCAGGAGTTCAAGACCAGCTTAGTCAACATAACAAGACCTCATCTTAATTTTTTTTTTTTTTTTTGGCATCTCACTCTGTTGCCCAGGCTAGAGTGCAGTGGCATGCTCCTGGGCATCCCAGCGTCGACCTGCTGGGATCCAGCAATCCTTCCACCTCAGCCTTCCAAGTAGCTAGAACTACAGGCGTGCGCTATCACACCTGGCTAATTTTTTGATTTACTGTAGAGACGAGGTCTCACCAAGTTGCCCAGGCTGATCTCGAACTCATGGGCTCAGTCAATCTACTTGCCTCGGCCTCCCAGAGTGCTGGGATATACAGGCTGAGCCACCGAGCCCGGCCTCATCTTAATTTTAAAAAAGAAAGAGGCTGGGCACAGTGGCTCAAGCCTGTAATCTCAGTACTTTGGGAGGCAGAGGCAAGAGAATTACCTCAGCTCAGGGGTTCAAGACCAGCCTGAGCAACATGCGAGACCTTATCTCTACAATAAATCAAAAAATTAGCCGGGCATGGTAGCACATGCCTGTGGTTCCAGCTACTTGGAAGGCTGAGGCAGAAGGATCACCTGAGCCCAGCAGGTTAAGGCTGCGGTGGCTGTGAGCGTGCCACTGCACTCCAGCTTGGGTGACAGAGTGAGACTCAACTAAAAAAAAAAAAGAAAGAAACCCTGAACCTATTAGCAGTCTCTTTCCATTTCCACGTATGCCAACCCCAGGCAACCACTTAACTACTGTCTCTTTTTTCTTTTTTTTTTGAGTTGGGAGTCTCACTCTGTCGCCCAGGTTGGAGTGCAGTGGCACACCCACGGCCACTCCAGCGTTGACAGGCTGGGGCTCCAGTGATCCTTCCACCTCAGCCTTCCAAGTAGCCGGAGCTACAGACACATGCTACCATGCCTGGCTAATTTTTTTTTTTTTAAGTAGAACTTATTGAGAGTACAGAAAAGCTCCCAGAGTGGGAGAGGACCCGAGGGGGTTGCCTCCCCCCCTTTTTTTAATTGTAGAGAAGAGGTATTGCCAAGTTGCCTGGGTTGGTCTCAAACCTATGAACGCAGGCAATCCACTCGCCTCAGCCTCCCACAGTGCTGGGATTACAGGCTGAGTCACTGAGCCCGGCTAAACTACTGTCTCTACAGATCTGCAGGCTTGGGCATTTCATAGAAATGGAGTCATAAGCTAGGTCTTTCTTTCACTTGACATGTTTTCAAGGTTCATGCACATTGCAGTATGTTCTCAGAACTTCATTAATTTTAATTGTGAAGAAAATTTCATTGGGGGGAATGGAATATAACTGTTTTGTATTGATATGTAACCATGTTTTATTTATCTGTTCATCAATTGATAGACATTTGGGGCTGTTCCCCCAATGTTTCTGTGATAACTATTGGGGCCACGAACATACGTGCAGAAGTTTGGGCATGAACACATTTACACTTCTCCTGGGTCTACACCTAGGAGCTGAATGGCTGGGACATATGATAACTATACGCTTAGCATTTTGAGGAAGGGTCAAACTGTTTTCCAGGATGGCTGCACCATTTTATATTCCCACCAGCAATGTACAGTTGACCCTTGCACAATATGGGTTTGAACCGCAGAGGTCTCCTGATACACAGATTTTTTTTTCAAGAAGTTACATGAGGTGTGCTTGCCTCTCCAGCCTCCCCTTCCTCCTCTGTCTTTGCCACCCTGAGAAAGCAAGACCAAGCCCCTTCTCTTCCTTCTTCTCCTCCTACTCAATGTGAAAATGACAAGGATGAAGACCTTTATGATGAGTCACTTCCACTTAATGAATAGTAAATATATATATATATATATATATATATTTTTTTTTTTTG
>NW_007067898.1:51663-52634 GCF_000164805.1 Carlito syrichta | reverse complement strand
GCTGGTCTCAAACCTGCAGGCTCAGGCAATCCACTCGCCTCAGCCTCCCAAAGTGCTGAGATTACAGGCTGAGCCACTGAGCCCACCCTATTTTCTCTCTCTTTTTTTTTATAGAGACAAGTCTCACTATGTAGTACAAGCTGGTCATGAACTCTTGGCCTCAAGCGATCCTCCCACCTTGGCCTTCCAAAGTGGTGGAATTACAGGTGACAGTCTTTTCTCTATGTTACTTTATTTCAAGAATACAGTATATGACACATGTAACATGCCAAATATGTGTTAATCAACTGTTTAGGTTATCCATAAGACTTCTGTCAAGAGTAGGCTATTAGTGGCCAAATTCTGGGGGAGTTAAAAGTTATCTGTGGACTTTCAACTGCATGGGATGGGGAGGTGGTCCAGCACTGCTAACCTCTGAGGAGTTCAAGAAGCAATTATAGAGGGTTTCAATTTCTCCAAATCCTCATCAACACTTGTTTTGTCTGCCTTTTTGTTATAAATACAGGATTTTGAGCATTCTTTGATGTTTATTGGCCATTGAACACCTTTCAGAGAAATGTCCATTTAGAAACCTTGTCCATTTTGTCACTTCATTTTTGGGGTCAGGGTCTTGTACTGTCACCCAGGCTGGAGTGCAGTGGCCCGCTCATAGCTCACTACAATCTCAAACTTCTGGGTTCAAGCATTCCTCCCACCCCAGCCTCCCAATTAGCCAGGACTACAGGCACATGCCATTAGACCCGGTTAATTTAAAAAATTTTTTGTAGTGACAGAATCTCGCTTTGTTGTCAAGGTTGGTCTCAAATTCCTCGACTCAAGAAGTTCTCCCACCTCAGCTTGCCAAAGTGCTGGGATTACAGGCATGGGCCACTGCACCCGACCCTTTGTCTGTTTTAAAAATTGGGTTAGGCTGGGCGCGATGGCTCAAGCCTGTAATCCCAGCACTTTGGGGGGCCAAGGTGAGAGGACTG
>NW_007067898.1:47619-51538 GCF_000164805.1 Carlito syrichta | reverse complement strand
TTTGAGTCAGTTTCACTGTCACCCAGGCTGGAGTGCAGTGGCACACTCATGGCCATTGCAGCCTCGACCTGCTGGGCTCAGGTGATCCTTCTACCTCCGTCTTCCAAGTAGCTAGAACCACAAACATGCACCACCACACCCGGCTATTTTTTTTTTAATGTACAGATGATGTCTTGCCAAGTTGCCCAGGCTGGTCTCAAATCCCTAGGCTCAGGCAATCCTCTTGTCTCTACCTCCCAAAGTGCTGCCCAGTCCTGCCCCAATATCTTTTTTTTTTTTAATTGGAGAATCATTCTGTTTCCCAGGCTGGAGTGCAGTGGCACACTCACGGCCACCCCAGCGTCAGCCTGCTGCCTGTCCCAATTTCTTAACACTTGTGGTTTTCTTCCCAGCCTCCAGGCCTCTGTTTCTTAGCCGATTGGCAAGACTTGCTTCTTTGTCTAAAGCCTGCAATGTTTGCCAACTTCAAAGTTCGGACAAATCCCCTGAAATCCTGTTAAAATGCAGATTCTGGGCTGGGGTCAGTGGCTCACGCCTGTAATCCCAGCACTTTGGGAAGTAGAGGTGAGAGGATTGCCTGAGCCTAGGTGTTCAAGACCAGCCTGAGAACTTTGGCTAGACTTCATCTCAACAATGAATAATTATAAAAAATTAGCTGGGCGTGATGGTGCGCACCTGTGGTTCTCTACTTGGAAGGCTGAGGCAGAAGGATCACCTGAGCCCAGCAGGTCGAATCCGCGGTGGTCATGAGCATGCCACTGTACTCCAGCCTGGGCGACAGAGTGAGACTCCAACTCAAAAAAAAAAAGAACCACCAGAGCCAGGCACGGTGGCTTAAGCCTGTAATCCCAGCACTTTGAGGCCAAGGTAAAAGGATTACCTGAGCCCATGGGTGCGAGACTAGCCTGGGCAACATGGTGAGACCTTGTCTCTATAATAAATCAAAAAATTAAACGGGCATGATGGTGCATGCCTATAGTTCCAACTACTTGGAAAGCTGAGGCAGAAGGATCACCTGAGTCTAGCAGGTCAAGTCTGCGGTGGCTGTGAGTGTGCTGCTGCATTCCAGCCTGGGTAACAGAGTGAGACTCCAACTCAAAAAAATAAAAATAAAAAAGTCCCCATGCCAGGCTGGGTATGGTAGCTCACACCTGTAATCCCAGCACCTTGGAAGGATGAGATGGGAAGACTACTTGAGGCCAGGGGTTTGAAACCCAGCCTAGGAAACTCAGAGAGAACATGTCTCTAAAAAATATTCAAAAGTTAGCTGGCAGCCTGCTATCCCAGCACTTTGGGAGGACAAGGTGGGTGGATTGCCTGAGCTCACAGGTTTGAGACCAGTCCAGGCAACTTGGCAAGACCTCATCTCTACAATAAATCAAAAATTAGCCAGGCGTGGTAGCACACACCTGTAGTTCTGGCTACCTGGAAGGCTGAGGTGGAAGGATCACTGGAGCCCAGCAGGTTGACGCTGGGGTGGCCATGAGTGTGCCACTGCACTCCAGCCTGGGCAACAGAGTGAGACTCCAACATTACATAAAATATGACAGGATTTACCCCTCCAAACTCCACCCACTGACAGCTCTGATTGCACTGTCTATGAAACAAACCAAGTTCATTCCAGTCTCCCAGCCTTTGCAACTTGCTTTTCCCTATGCAAATGAGAGGTCTTCTCTGACTGCTTCCCCTTGCCCCCATTCTAGAATCCCACATCATCCATCATTGCATTTTTTTTTTTGAGTGGAAGTCTCACTCTGCCACCCAGGCTGGAGTGCAATGACCTGCTCATGGTCCCTATAGTCTCTACTGACTGGACTCAGGCGAACCTTCCACCTCAGCCTTCCAAGTAGCTGAACTGCAGGTCTGCGCCACCACACCCAACTAACTTTTGGATTTATTGTAGAGACAAGCCTCACTATGTTGCTCAGGCTGGTCTCGAACCCCTGAGCTCAGGCAATCCCCTTGCTTCCACGCTTCCCAAAGTGCTGGGATTACAGGTGTGAGCCACCACACCCAGTCCATCAATGCATTCTTAGCACCCGTGTTATTTCTTTCTTTTTTATTTTTATTTTTTGGTTGGAGTCTCACTCTATCGCCCAGGCTGGAGTGCAGTTGGCACACTCATGGCCACCGCAGCCTCCACCTGCTGGGCTCAGGTGATCCTTCTGCCTCAGTCTTCCAAGTAACTGGAATTACAGGCACACGCCACCAGGCCCAGGTAATTTTTTGATTTATCGTAGAGATGAGGTCTCGCCAAGTTGCCCAGTCTGGTCTTGAATTCGTGGACTCAGGCAATCCTCTCATCTCGGCCACCCAGAGTGCTAGGATTATAGGCGTGAGCCACCCCGCCCGGCCTCGTTTTATTTCTGACTTGTTCGATGTCTGGCTCCCCCAGGAGATAGAAGATTTTGGTGTCTCTTCCTCATTGCTATGTCCCAAGCACCCGGAACAGTGAGCAGTACATGGACGGTGCCTACAGAGTATCAACTGAATGGAAACAGGCACTACTTTGTTGCAAAACATCGATTTATCCGAGCCCCGAGGTAGTGTGCGTACAGCAGCTCCAAGACCGGCTGCAAGAATTCTGGGTCCCATGGCCAGGCGCGGTGGCTCGCGCCTATAATCCCAGCACTCTGCGAGGCCGAGGTGAGAGGATTGCGGAGCCCACGGGTTCGAGACCAGCCTGGGCAACTTGGTGAGACCTCGTCTCAACATTAAGTAAATAAATAAACAAATAAATAAGGTCAGGCATGGTGGTGCGCACCTACTGTTTCCGGCTACTCGGAAGGTTGAGGCGGAAGGATCACCAGAGCCCAGCAGGTCGAGGCTGCGGTGGCCGTGCGCGTGCCGCTGCACTTCAGCCTGGGCGACAGTGAGACTCCAACCAGAAAAACAAAAGAATTCTGGATCCCTTGGGAAAAACAGGCAGAGACAGGTTCCAATCCCCGCCTCTCTGCCGCTGGCGGCGTAACCTCGGGAAGGGGCCTCAACCTCTTGGAGTCAGTTGTCTCATCTGCAAAGCGGGAGAACAGGGTCGTGGGCCCGGGGGCAGGCGGCCTTTCCTGGCACGTCCCCGCCCCCACCACGAAAGGTCATGGCGCCCGGGTCGGGCAGCTGGGTCTTTTGGGGCTGCCCGCTAGCGCTGCCGGGCTGGGCCAGGCCTCTCCGGAGCCCGGCAGCTCGCGTCCGCCTTCCCACGCGCCACCTACCTACTCACACAGCCGGCTGGGGCCTCCAGGACGCCTCCGTCCTGCCGCTGGGCGCCGCCATGTTAGCCCAGAGAGCGTCCGGGTCACGGGCCGCGGGGGGGAAGCAGCCAATCGAGAAAGCCGGTGGCGAATAGGCCCCGCCCACAAGGAAAGGCGTGCCAGTAGGAAGGAGGAACGACGCTGGGCCCGCCCCACGACGAGACAGGCCCCGCCCCTCACGAGACCAGCCGCTCTCCGGATCCCGGACTGTGATCCCTGAAGGGTGGACTGTATCGTTCCCGGGCTGGGGGATTGGACTTGGGAGGCTTGGGAATTCAACCGCAGGCCCCAGTTTTCCCACCTGAAGTGCGAAGATTAATTGTTAAAGGTGTGGCCGGGCGCGGTGGCTCCCGCCTATAATCCCAGCACTTTGGGAGGCCGAGGCAAGAGGATTGCCTAAGCGCAGGGGTTTGAGACCAGCCTGGGCAACTTGGCAAGACCTCGTCTCTACAATAAATCAAAAAATCAGCTGGACGTGGTGGCGCGCGCCTGTAGTTCCAGCTACTTGGGAGACTGAGGCGGAAGGATTGCCTGAGCCCAGCAGGTGGAGGCTGCGGTGGCCGTAAGCGCGCCACTGCACTCCAGCCTGGGTGACAAAGACTGACTTAAAAAAAAAAAAAAAAAAAAAAGAATTCGAGTTCTTTCATTCTCTCGACAAATATTTACTGAGC